>NC_056731.1:255127991-255320491 GCF_019279795.1 Protopterus annectens
AGAGAGAAGGGGAGTCTAAGGGAAAAGAGAATTTGGGAGTACATGTTTGAAAGGGTGGGGTAAGGGATGGAGAAAATAAGACGGTAGAAGAGAGTGGTTTTGGAGAGATTCTGAAGGAGTGGAATGAGGATATAAAGTAGGAGAGGAGAGGGTAGGAAGGTAGTGAGAAGTGGGAGGGGTAAGAGAGGTTGGAGGAATAAGAGGAGGTTTAAGAGTGGTTAATTGATGTAGGAATTGATGGAGGAGGGAAAGACTGTGATTGGGTGAAACAAATGGAGGGTGGAGTTGGTGAGGTGTAAATGTGGAGGTGTTGGGGGCGGGTGGGAATTGGGGGCAGGGTAGGGGAGCGGAGTGAGCCCGTAGGGCGAACAGAGCGGGAAGAGCCAGAGGAGGAGAAAAGTGCGGAAGACAATCAGTAAAGAGTGAGTATTCAGAAGGTAAGTTTAACAAGTTTATCAGAGATGTGAGAATAGGGAAGGTAAGTGGAGGAGAGGAGGAAGGGTAGTGAGAGGAGCAGAGAAGAGGAGTTAGAGGGTAGAATGCAAAGGAGAAAGACAGAGGGGGAAGGAAGAGACTTCAGAAAGGGAGTAGAGAAGGGCTGAGTAAAGGAAAGGAAGGCTGAGAGTTCCGGACAGTAGAGAGGGAGAGAGCAGTGGACTGGAGGTAGAGGGCTAAAGTAGGGGAGATAAGGAAGGAGAGGGAAAGGTAGAGGGAACAGTAAGAGGTAGTGGAGCACCACCTAGTGGTCAGTCAGACTGGAGTAGTTGAGTTAATATTCATTCCCCACTCACCAGAGTGGAGGAGTTGCTCATGAGCCTGGTGGCACCTGCCCAACAACAACAGCAGCAGACATACACCATGATGGAGGTTGGGAGCCACCCAGCAAGCACACATGGAGTATGCAGGTAACATGGCATATCTGTAGACTACTGTTATCTGTATTGGTAGATCATGCATATGTGAGATGTGGAGTGTGTTGTTCAAAGATGTGGAGCCTGTTGTTGTGCAATACTGATCATTTGGAACATAATCTGTAGCCCTGTGAATGTAAACTGTTGTTGTACTGTAAGATTGCAAACACACAGTAGCAATGCCACAGTTGTGGCCACTGACAAACTGTCTCATCTCTATGTAGGTCCCTCTGGGGTGGCATCAAGGCAGCGGACAGATGCTGGTAAGTGTGGTCTTCATTTATTATTGTAAATAAAAAGTGCATGTCATAGTTAAGGTGTAGGCCATGTACACGTAACAAACCTACCCATAATGCATGCTGTGCATGTTTGGAGTAAGAGCATGCACATCTCACTAATGTGATTAACTGCCTCAAACACATGCAATACCCAGACCATCTCAAACAAATGTGGCTAGACTGTAGTGACCATTGGATAGGCACAGTTGATACTCAACATGCACATAACATACACATCTATGTCATACATAGAGCATTTTAACATGCTACACATAAAGGATTCCTGAACCCTCTGTAAAGACACACTCCAGTATCCAAAATCTCATCCACACATTACATGTAATATACCTGAGGGGTAAAGGCCTATCCTAGGGCATTTAAACACTCTGCAACACACTACACATTCATGTCAGGGAATGCTCCTTATTGGCCTCCTTACAAACTCACGTAACAACTGGTTGTGAAATGGTGAATTTAGCCAAGGTAGTACAGTTCTGACACAGCATGATTAGTGCTGGTTTGTGAAACATTTATAGTCTTGAGTGACCACCTGATGCTTCATGATGATGGTCTATGGTACTATACCCCATCCAGTTATTGTAACCACAGTACTACACATAGCTGTCATTGCTACACACCATAATGATGCATGTGTGCACACATATGCACCTCTAAACAGTATGCATACCAATCACCATTTGCACAACTGACACATATATGTCTTATGATGCTATTGAGTGGCTAGGTCATATGACACATATTGGGTATGTGTAGTGTTTAAATATGCAGTTGTATTTTAGCATGGCATGTCATGTATGAGACTGGCATGTCCACAATATGATCTACACTCACCATAAGTACCGTACATTGGGTATGTGGCCAAAGGGTATTCCATCAATTATCCATGCACCACTGATGATGTTGTGTGAATACTCATCATGCATGTGCTAAAAATGTGTCCACAATTATTTGCTAAAGACACAGAGGCTGTAATCAGCATTGGATACCTATCTGACACACAGATACACATCCAGCAATGGTATGCACACCTGTGAGTTATGGTGCACAGTACATTACAGTGTTATGAATACCTGCACAGCAATGTTGTGTCCATGTATGCATTGTGTTCCAGGGGGAGGGCCATCACCTAATAACAAAACACATGCATCAAAGCCATGTATACTGTTAGTAACAAGGACTGACTACACTTGCACTGTATGCTGTTGAGCAACACATGTTCTGCGTGCTGACATGTGTGATATGACTGTTTTGCTTGTGATACTGTACCCCACCATCACCTGCTATTGTGTATGTTCTGTGATTGCTGGTGTTGTGTGTGTCTGCTTTCGGGAGGAGTGTAGTTTTGTGTGTGTACATGTGTGCATGTGCGCATGTGTGCATGTGCACATGTGTGCATGTGTGCATGTGGTCTGAAGTCATGTTCAGGTCTTAAAGTGTGTTTCCTGTTTTCCTCTCACAGGTGGCGAAGTGGGGCTGGTTCAGTACAGCAGGGAACCTGATGTCACTGAGACAGACAGTGATTATAAGGATATGTGTGTTGAGGCACAGGCAGGTTTGTCAGGGACAGTTGTTGGGCCACCAATTGACAGTACACAAGTCTCCACCCCATCCATGCACACAGTCATACTGCCTGCACATCCCATCATCACCACTGCCCTTAGCTGAGGGACAGTGTACGGTTGGCACTGGCCAGGACAGTGTGGTATCTATGGCACATGCATCAGGACACAGCAGCCATAGCCAGATGTCTGGAATGGTACCACAAAGGCAGATGCCCAGGAGTTCTCGTCAGAGCACTGCTGGACATCATGCCCCTGGCAGATGTGCCACACCTCTTTCTACCACACACATGTTCCAGGCTGTCATGGAGGCACAGGCACGAATAGAGCGGTACACCAGACAGGGGTTAAGGGTACAGAGGGCTCATTACACCTCTGTAAATGACAGTATCCATGACCTAGCAGGTGCCATATGTAACTACACTGAGGTCATTGATAGATGTTGCGGTGAGACATTGGATGTCCGCCACAATGTCATGTCCATGTGTCAAGACAGTGCGGGATGGTTGAGATGTTGACATGGACGTATGCCAGCAACATCACCAGCTGGAGGTTGCCATGGACGTCCAACAAGTCACAGCCGCTCCCGTAGTGCCAGTACCAGCCCCAGCAATGTTGGGGGGGCTGTCCATAGACTGTCCTAGCAGACCACATGCACGTGGCTCTGGCCAGTCCCAGCAGGGATCTGGATCCAGTGGACATATGTCAACCTCTTCAGATAGTACCCAATCTGGATTAGTACCTGATACTGTCTGTAGCAACCCTGCCAGGCACAGGTTCCGTATCCATGGCCAGAGACAATGATCTGTAAAGCCTGCCAGGTACAGTATGTAGTTGTCTCACAAATCCCTGAATATGGCAGCCACATGGTGGAACGGGGTGCATGCAGACACACACACATAAATCAGAAACCTAGGGCAAACACATACCCGCCCACATGACATCAGCATTGGCCCATAACAGTACTAATGGCCCTCACATACACACTCACACACGCATGTCGATTGTATGGCTCAGTGTAGGCCTCTGGCAAACCAACAACACACCCTGT
This sequence comes from Protopterus annectens, assembly GCF_019279795.1. NCBI lineage: Eukaryota > Metazoa > Chordata > Ceratodontiformes > Protopteridae > Protopterus > Protopterus annectens. The sequence goes on from NC_056731.1 coordinate 255,131,812, forward strand.
GCATATGATGAAACCTGTGCCACCTCCTGTCATCTGTAACATTGATGCAGGAACAGGCTAACATGGTGCTGATGCACAGGGTGAATTTAATAAAGTATAGCAATGGTTGGATGTGTAGCATGTTGTCAGCAGTAAAGTGTAATGAAATCCTTGAAGGTGTAGCTGAGCAGGCATGATGCATTAAAGCTGTAATTAGCAATGTTATATTGTTTTCACCAGTGTTTATTCCAATTGTGTTTTGTTTGCCCATGTGCCACTTGGCTGATGTGTGTAGTTGTGTCAGCATGCATTATACAGTGGACAGTAAGTGTGGGGTGTGTGCAACACACGTTTGCAGGTGTCCATTTGTGAACATGGTGGAGGTGCACTGTCTGCATGTACATGCATATTGGACACATGGGCAGGGTGACATGCCCTATATTGGCCAGTGTTAACACTCCATAGTTTCTATTGGTGGCCAGTATGTATTGTACTACACACATTTTGGAACTTGAGTAGACATGTGTGTGTATGACACGGGTTGACACTGTGCTGTGGGTGATGCTGTTGTTGCTATCTGTCATTGGTTTGCATTACTAAGGTTAACACTGTCCCAGCTGCATAATCCTTTAGTATTGCACACTGTTCACCTACAGGGTTGCATGGTCCGTGCTATCACAAATACAAGAAATTCTCACTTATACAGTAAAAGTGCATTAGTCTCATGGACCCCTGCCATAAACTAAATATATAATAGGTGTGAAGTTGTACTAAAAAAGAGTTACATACCAAGAAGGGATAACCTCTCTGGTCAGTATCATTGAGAAAATACAAGCCCTCATTAAACATACAAGGCAAGTTTCAAAATACAAAATGGCAAGGATTCCAAAGACAACACTAAAGCTTTCTTTAGTGTTGTTTATAATCTACAGGGGAAATCTCAGATTGGGTCATAGTTAATGTAAATGGTCACAAAGTACACTTATCTGACTGACATTACCAATTTCTTGTCAGACAGTTTGAATGCGGATTTCACCACCCTGTCATTACACAAGGGCCACATTTCCAGACCTGAAGAATGTAAAACCTGATGATTCACAGACACTCTAGTTAAAACATCTCTTTACCAAAGTCCAAACCACAGTGACAATGGTACTGGACAGTGTCCCTGGCTGTGTCATACACAAGCTGACATATGAAGTCACCACTCACCTAAACACTCTGTCCAGATGCAGCCTCTATACAGGTTACATATTTGAGGAACGACGCACGGTAATGGTGTTCACAGTCCACAAGGGTTGAGCTACAACATCTTCTTCTTCTTCTCCTTTAGGATGCTCCCATTAGGGGTCACCACAGTAGATCATCTGTTTCCATTTCTTCCTGCCCTCTGCATCTTGCGCTGTCACATCATCCACCTTCAAGTCCTCTCTCACCACAGCAATAAACCTTATCTTAGGCATTCCTCTTTTCCTGTTACCTTAGCATCTATTTCACAATATACTCTGCATCCCTCCTCAGCACATGTACAAACCAATGCAATCCTGCCTATCTGGCTTTGTCTATTAACCTTCAAACCTGGGCTGACCCTCTAATATACTTATTCCTAATCTTGTCCACCCTGTCACACCCAGTGCAAATGTTAACATAAATTGACTAAGGGTAGAACTACAACAGATCCTGGAAACTCTCACCCTATAAGCCATACAAATGTTATCTGGAAGGCTATGGAGCACAGCATTATGGAACTCATTAACAGAGACATTATGAACTTGCAAACACTGCACCATACCCACTTAGGTTCTCTAAAGGCCAGATCATGGCTCCTAAACCTAGTAGACTTCAAGCCAGTTAACAAGGCTATAGGTGAGGGAGAGGAGGTCCACACAGCCAAGCTATAGCTCACCAGCAATTCATACCCATCCCACATTCTGGTATTATACATAACCTCAACAGACTGATCATAAACGATTGTTAGATGATGGATTGACAACTGACGCACATATGTAGGACACACAGTAACATTTGCAGCCTCCATGTACAATTCTATGCCAGTAACAAGTGGTACTCACTTGCACTCAGTCCTGGGACCACTCCTGTTTGGCATATAGCTTTCTTAGGTACAAGCAAACACAGTAGGGATATGTCTGCCCACGTTTGATGAAAATGCATACTGTGGGCTATACTTTATTCTCCAGATGACACACACATCCTCCAAAAGGGTATCATAGAGACAGATACCTGGTGTCAAACTCATGCTGTAAAGCTATAAGCCAAAGAAGGCATAGTTATCCACTTTTAGAAAACAATGTACTCCAGAGTACCACATAGGTAGTAGCCCCCAAAATGTGGAACAGGTAACAATGTATACATAGAGCCATGTGTTTAGTCATCTCTCCTTTGATAATCACATTACCAAAGGGTTTTGGAAATCCCTCTGTGGAGCACATAAGCAATAAAGGGTTTGCATGCAGATCCACAGAGGTTGTTGCACACCTATAATGATTAGTCATCTTTGCCAGACTTTGCTTACTTTGGAACTGGATTCAAATATACCTCAAGCATAAACCCTCACTCACACTCTTCATTAGAAACCGTGATGAGTGGATGTGAAACAGAAAATGTAGTCCAGGGATCACTGCAGTGGCTAAGCATGTCACGAGCATACATAAGTGACCTAAGGTCTGGAAAGTGCCAGCGCGCTCTGGCAAAGGTAGATGCTTTCATGGAGAAAGCAGAGGACCCACTTATGAAATAATTTAGGTCACATGTGTGTATATGGCTTTGCCCCACAGCTACCTTACATGTGTAATGCACATACAGTTGTCATTGTGATATGTCATACACTAGAAAAATCAAAATCCACTCCACGTTGACCAATGGTGTCACACACTCTCATACACCTAGAACACACACAGTCAACAAGTGTGAGATTTAAACTCTTTCCTAATTACATTATGATAATGCAGAAGCATGCATTTACACAACGTGCTATACACATTACTGGGATTTCATCTTTCCACAGGTATATTTGTAGGATGGTGACATCGTCAGACTTGACAAAGATGAGTATGCCACTTTTAAGGAGTGTGAGTAGTCTCCAACAAGATTGTTCCTTCCCAGGGAGACACACACACTCACACAGTTGACAAGTGGAGGAATCAAACCCCTACCTAACTACATTATGATACTATAACAGTCTGCATTTACACTACGCGCTAGACACATTACTGGGGTTTCTTCTTTCCACAGGTATATTTGTAGGATGGCGACATCATCAGACTTGACAAAGATGAGTATACCACTTTTAAGGGGTGTGAGTAGTCTCCGAAAAGGTTGCTCCTCCCCAGGGAAACGCACACACTCACAGTTGGCAAGTGCAGGAATCAAACTCCTATCTAATTACATTGTAATACTACAGCAGTACACATTTACATGATGTGCTATACACATTAATGGGATTTCATCTTTCCACATGTATATTTGTAGGATGGTGACATCATCAGACTTGACAAAGATGAGTATACCATTTTTAAGGGGTGTGAGTAGTCTCCAAAAAGGTTGCTTTTCCCAAAGAGAGACACACACACAGTTGACAAATGCAGGAAAGGAATCAAACCCCTAACTAACTACATTATGATACTACAGCAGCACGCATTTACACAATGCACTACACAAATTACTGGGATTGCATTTTTCCACAGGTATATTTGTGGGATGGTGACATCATCAGACTTGACAAAGGTGAGTACACCACTTTTAAGGGGTGTGAGTAGTCTCCAAAAAGGTTGCTCTCTCCCCAGTGAGAGACAGACACACACACACACACAGTTGGCAAGTGCAGGGTTCTTAATCCAAACTAAGTACATCTTTACACTTCAGCAAGCAATATGGAGTTACAGGGTGCAATACAGACATTACTTGCTGACAGTTTGCCCAAAGGTTTTTTTCACATTTGCTAACCTCAGTAGGCTTATCATACTAGGTGTATTGTGAGTGTTTTGTATGCATAGGCCATGACCATATCATATATCGGTTGATGCACCACATGCTGGCACACACAGGGTCAAACCGGTGGCTAAGCTCTGTCAACCCAATACTGGACAATACAGTCAAGAGGAGTAGGGTCATACAACCACAACACTAACAGTCTCACATAGACCTACAATATAAGCACCAGCAAAACACACACATAAATATACATTACCATACTCGAAGAATACAAATATTAATCTGAAAAAGAGAGAGTGTCCTCCTAAGCAGACAAGCAAGCAACATGCACCTCCAAGCACACGCCAGAAAACACATAATACACCAAAGCGTGTGCCTCACAACAGGCTCTAAGGCAAAACAACATACCCAACACACTAGTAATAGGTGACTCCATAGTCAGGCACACAGATGTTCCACTCACTCGGCTGGACAAGGGGAAGGTTACTGTCAGTTGTCTGTCAGGTGCTATGAAACGCCAAATAACACAAGCACTTACATCACTCCAGAACAGGTACATATATGACGTGTTCGTTGTACATGTCAGTGTGAATGATCTGGGACATACCTCCCAGCACAACATGACAAGAGATATATAGTAGCTCTATGATCATGTAGCCCAGGCTGGTATGATCCTGACCTTGAGTAGCATCTTACCTTCACCTACATGATACTGCAATATAACAGAAAGATGATAAACTTCAACAATTGACTGAGCAAACTTCAACAATTGACTGAGCTTCTGGTGTCATTCAAAGGGGATCCAGCCTCTGTCTGCCTGTGATGACATGATAGACAAGCCTTGTTGCTTCACTACAGATGTTTTGCACCTGTCACCCCTATGCTTCTGAATACTGGCCAAGGCTCTTGCTGTCCCCATATTACATTTTTTAGGCAAGGTTCAAAGGTTCATAGGTTCATAGGTAGGTACTAGGCTATCAGCTATGGGGCCTATACAAGCCCAGCTAAAAAGTTACCCTGGCATTTGCCACCCAAGAAATGTATTTTCCTGTGCCACTGTCAAGCAGAGACACAGAAGTGATCCCCAGGGTGAATTTCTTATTTCCCATCCAGTCATCAAGATTTTTCTTGAAGAGCGCTAATGATGAGCTTTGTTTGATATAGATAGGTAGTTTATTCTGGAGTATGGGAAGTCTCTGGGACAGGAATCTATCCCTCCGGCATGTTCTGTTTATTGTGGTGACAAGGTTTAGGTCCCTAGAGCGTGTAGCTTGGAGGGATTGGGATTTCTTTAAGTGGAGCATGTCCAACAGCTCTATGTTTGATATAGCTTTGTATGTTAGGCAGAGATTACCTATGAGTAGGCGATATGCGATGGAGAAAAGCTGGAGTTTTTTGAGATGTTCTGTGTAGGGCATGTGTTTGAAGCCGGTAATCCTCTTTGTGAGGTATTTCTGCAGCCTTTCCAGTTGTTGTAGATGTCTTGTGAGGTACATAAAAAAGGGGCGTTGTACTCTATAATGGATCTAATGAGTGATAAGTAGAGGGGAACAATGACCTCTTTTTTTCTGCATGAGAAACCTTTTGTGATGAGGTGTGCCACATAGAAGGATTTCCTGACTACTCTGGCAATGTGATTATCAAAGGATAGACTACTGTCCACCTGTGTCCCAAGGTCTCTTATCACACTTTTGGTGTTAAGTATACTATCGCCTATGTTGTAGTTCACGGGTACAGAGTTTTTACCAAAGGGGATGACAATGCACTTTTTAGCATTGAGTTTGAGGCCATGGCTTTGACACCAGGCATCTGTCTCATTGAGGCCCTTTTGTAGGATGTCCACATCGTTAGTAGTTTCGATTATGGCTCCTAGTTTGCAGTCATCTGCGAACTTCATTAGCCAAAGACCTTCTGTGTTAGCCTGTACTTCAGGGAAGTAGATACCAAACAGGACAGGACCCAGGACTGAACCCTGTGGTACTCCACTTGTCACTGGTCTGAAGTCGGATTTGGAGTATGCTACTTTCACAGTGCGGGTTCTGTCAGTGAGCCAGTTGGCAACCCATCTTATGACATAGGGATTTATACCTAGTTTAGTGAGTTTATCTATAATTCCAGACTGGTGGACGGTGTCAAAAGCCTTGGCAAGATCTAGATATGCTGTGTGAACCACCTTACCCTTGTCTACGGCTTTGGTGACTGCTTCAAAAAAGTCTATCAGGTTTAGGAGACATGATCTGCCTTTTACAAACCCGAACTGGTTGGGGTCCAGAGTTTCAAGATTACTAATGTCTTTGTTTATAAGTTCCATGATGATATGTTCCATGGCCTTGCAGACGAGGCTCATCAGGCTAATGGGGTGCTAGTTCCTGGGGTCAGTGGTGGCTCCCCCCTTGTGTAGTGAGATAACCATCACTGTGCACCATTCAGTAGGCACAAAGCCTGAGGTGAGGCTATGACTGAACGTGGTACTTAGGTGTGGTGCCAGTTCATTCTGTAGTTCATGTAGAACGCAGCCTGGGATGTTGTCTGGTCCCATGGATGCTGTGTTCCTGGCTTTGGAGAGTGTGGTTTTTACCCATGCAGCCGTGATTACAGGAACTTTGCATTCTTCCGGTATAGAGATGGGTTCTTTCAGGGGTGAGAGGGGAGTAAAGTTAGCACTGAACCTATCTGCCAGGATGTTGGCAATATCAGTTGGGTCTGTATATTTAATGCCATTGTGCTGTAACTCAGAGCAGAGATGCCATTGAGATTCTTGACATAGCTATAGAATGCTTTGTGGTTGTCTTTAGAATCAGTGGCAATTTTGTTTTCATAACTAGCTTTGGAGGATTTTATCAGGGATCGCAGCTTCTTACTGAGGTTGACCAGGGAGCTCCTCCACTCATGGGATTTTACTCTCTTTTGCAACAGTTTCTTCCTTCTGTTGTACGGTTTGTTTATGGCAGGGGACCACCAGATTGGCTTCCTTTTTTAGAGGATAGCGTCTTGGTTCTGTTTGCGCTAGCACGATCCATGCACTCATGTAAGTGCTTATAAAGTGCAATTGTGTAGGATTCAGTAGTTGTAACTGTATTGTCCATCTGCATGGGTGTCATGAAGTTCACCACTTCTGTCTTAAGAAGCATGAAGTTGGCTTTGGAGAAATTTTTTAACATGGTTTCCTTAATGGGGGGTGGGGGCAGAATGTGGATACATAGGGTAATTAGCTTATGGTCAGATCGGACCAATGAGGTGTTGACTTCAGGTGTGGAACTCAGGACAAACCAAACCCCAAAACCAACACAAATAACCACAAAGTGAGCTAAATGCTACTCATTGCCATAAGTCTCAGCCTCCAAACGCACACACTCGAGGCACTTCTCAGTATGGAGAATATTGATATCTGTGCAGTAACAGAAGGTTCCAGAGAGCACACCAGCACTACCAGGATACTACTCATTCCATACCTTCCAGCATCAGAACCTGGATCATAGCACATAGGGTGGGGATGTATCCATATTCATGAAGGATACCTACATCCCTCTCTACATCCTCTCTACAGGATATGTACCCATAGAATGTTGCACAGCAATGTTCTTCCCACTCCACAGGGGTGGGGCCAGAAAAGACCCTTGGCATTCACGCTCTATGAGCCTGATGAGTCTGATCTGCAAAGCAATGAAGCCAATCATAATGGAAGTCAACAATAAAGACATTGGGAACCTTCACACAGTTGAGCACACCCAGTTTGGCTTTGTCAAATGCAGATCACACCTCCTGAACTGGGTGGATTTCTTTGAGACAGTTACCCAGGCTACAGATGATTGAAAGGAGCCCCACACAGCCTACCTATACCTCACTAAGGCCTTTGACACCATTCCCCAGTCAGGTATCATAGATGACCTCACCAACCTGGGCATAAATCCATACATCACAAGATGGACTGCAAACTGGCTCACAGATAGATCCCACAAATTAAGAGTTGCTGGCTACATGTCAGACTCTAAACCGGTAACAGCTGGTGCCCCCCAGGGTTCAGTCCTGGTGCCCCTCCTGTTTAGTATAGACTTCTCAAAAGTACATGCCAACACAGAAGGGTTGTGGTTGACTAAGGTTGCTGGGAATTGTAAAGTGTTTGCCATAATAGATTCCCCGGATGACACAAATATTCTCCAGAAGGGACTCTATGAGACAGATGTGTGGTGTCAGAATCATGGCCTCAAGCTCAATGTGAAAAAATGCATAGTAATCCCCTTTGGGGAAAACAAAGTACCCCCAAACTACCACATAGGTGTTACCCCCTAAAAACTGACAAGGTAATGAGGGATCTGGGGACACAAGTAGATAGTCATCTTTCCTTTGACAACCATGTTGCCAAAGTGATTAGGAAATCCTATGTGGCCCACCTAATCAACAAAGGGTTTGCATCAGGATCAAAAGAGGTAGTGGTGGCCCTCTACTCTTAAGTCATCAGACCCATCATTGAGTACAATGCACCATTTTGGATGCACTCGACTAAGCATATCCAGCAGCTGGAGAGACCACAGAGGTACCTCACCAAGAGGATTACTGGCCTCAAACAGTTGTGTTATGCAACACAACTGGTAAAACTAAATCTGTTCTCTGTTGCGTACTGCCTACTCAGAGGCACACTCTGCCTAACATACAGAGCCATGTCCAACACATAACTGTTGAACATGCTCCATCTACAGATAACAAAATTGAGTCTCACTACACACTCCAGGGATATGAACCTCATCACAACAATGAATACAACATGTTGGTGGGATAGAGTACCATCCCAGACACTTGCCTTACTGTGGAACAGAGTCCCAATGTACATCAGACAGAGCCCCTCGCTGACACTCTTCAATAGGAACCTTGATGAGTGGATGGGAAACAGACAATTTGCTCCAGGCATCACATCAACAGCCCCACTAGAAAGGGGCTTAGGGTACTAACTATTAGAACTAGGGCTTAGGAGACTAACCAATGGGGTGGTGAAAGCTGCACAACTTGCCTAGGCTAATATATGCCTTCGTGAAGATAGTCTACTACATACCTATGAACCTATGTGACAGGTACATGTCTACAGATAGTAGATGTGTACTTCATTGTACAGTCATGTTGTACAGAAGGCACATGCACCACATACACTGTAATGCTTACAGATATTGGTGGCTATTATGTACAGTGGGTGAGATGTGTACCTCATGTCTTTTGTGCCATTGGGATGTGTGCTGGGTGGGACAGTCATGGATGGCTCCCTGTCATAGTCACCCTCTTACACACATCTCTGCCCATCCATCTTTGGCTTATTATACTGTGTTCCCCCTACATATATATAGGTACATAGGTAGGTAATAGGCTATCTGCCTGAAGGAATATACTAGTATGTCCAGTGTGCAGCTGTCACCACACATGGGGTTAGTTCCCTATGACTCTGTGTAGTAGAGCTGATGAAGTGATCCATGGTGTGACAGTTCAGTTTCACATACACTCATCAAGGCAGGTTGGGAGCCTGTTCCAAAGCAAGGGAAGTCTGTGAGTTAGTAATGTATCCCACCAATATGTTCTATTTATTGTTGTGATGATTATATCCCTAGAGCATGTGGCACAGTGAGCTTGGGTTTACTTCATATAGAGCATGTACATCAGTTCTGCATTGGACATTGATCTGTCTTTTGGGCAGAGATCGGCTGAATAGACAGTATGCAACAGAGTACAGATTGAGTTACTTCAGTCTTGTTGCATGGGTCAACTGTTTGAGGACAGTAATCCTCTTGTTGAGATACTTCAGTGGTCTTTCCAGCTACTGAAGGTGCCTAGTCATATTCATTGCAAGTGTGCCGTGATACTCTCTGATGGGTCTGATGACTGATGAGTCGCGGGAACCTCCTTTGACCTACATGCAAAGACCTTGGCAATTTGTGAAACACATAGCATGATTTTCTAACCACTTTGTGAATGTGTTTCTGGAAGTAGAGATGACTATCCACATGTATCCATAGATCCTTTATTATTACCTCCATATTTAGGGTGTTGGCACCTATGTGGTATTTTTATGACTGTAGCTCGAGGCCATAATTTTGACACCACATCTGTCTGACTGAGACCCTTTTTAAGGATGTCTCTGTTGTCCCAAACATAAATTATGACAACCTTTTTGCAGTCATCCACAAACTTTACTAACCATAGCCCTCGTGTGTTTGACTGTATTTCTGAAACATATACACCAGACAGGAGGGGTCCCAGGACTGAGCCATGGGGGACAGCAGTTGTTACCAGCTTACAGTCCAACAGGGAGACCACAATTCTTACCTTGTGGGATCTATCTGTGCCCCAGTTGGCAATCCATCAGATGACATGCGTGTTTATGCACAGGTTGTTGATTTTGTGGATAACAACATGTGTGTGGGATGTTGGAAAAGGGCTTTTCAAGGTATATGTAGGCCACGTGGAGCTCATTTCATTGATGTATGTCCTGGGTAACTGCCTTGGACACTGTCTAGCAGGTTTAGAGACCATGATCTGTCCCTGACCAAACCAAAATGGGTAGGGTTGGGTGTTTGTAGGCTCTCAATAGCTCTGTTTATGAGTTCCATAATGATGGACTCCATGGCCTTGCAGATCAGGCTTATTAGGCTAATAAGACAATAGTTCCCATGGTCTGTTGTGCACCAACACTTATGGAGTGTGCCAAATGTTGCAGTAACCCATTCAACAGTTTCATATCCTGTACAAAGGGTGAGTCTCAACAGACTGTTCAGGTGCAAGGTCTGTTTGCTTTGGAGTTCACATATGACACAGCCAGGAACACCATGTCATCCCATAGACACCGTGTTTTTAGGTTTGGATAGAGCTGTTTAACCATTGTATATGTGATTTCTGGCTTTTCACAATCTCCAGGTATGGTAATGGGCCCTTTTGTCAGTGAGAGGGGGGTAAATATGTATAAACCTGTCTGACAGGCTATTGGCAATGTCAGTCATGTACATGTATTCATTTACACTTTGCACTGACTCAGATCATATATAAGTTTACATTGATATTTATGACATAGCTAAAGTAAGCTTCATGGCTCTCTATGGACTATTTGGCAATATTTTTGCCAAAACATGGCTTGGATAATGTTAGGAGTGCTCATTGTTTCTTGATGATACTGATCGGAGATTTACTGATCTTCTTTGGATTTTCACTTTCTTTTAACAACTTAAGTACTTGTAGTACATAGTTTGATTATGACAGGGGTCCAATATATTATATGAGTCTGTTTTCATATCACTGTGTGTGCAAGGCAGGATTGGTGAATAGTGACATGTGTCTGGAGTAAGAATTGCAACTGCCAGATATGTGTGGCCCACAGTTGTTCTCAGACATGGCCTAAGTTTGTGAGCATGCTCAGTATGACCTTTCAGTATGCTGACTGAAATTTGCTTCATTTGTTTAAGTGTGTGAGCATGCCCAGTATGACCTTTCAGAATGTTGTTGACTGACATTTGCTAAATTTGTTTGTGTGTGAGCATGCCCACTATGGGCATATATATATATACTGTATATGTGTGTGTGAAAATTCAAGTTGGTTTTTACTTCAGGGCTCACCTTTGTGTTGTACATCGACAGGAAGCACGCTGTGCCTGCAGGGCTTCCATGAGTCAATTTGCATAGACTTATCAACATTTCTACATACGGGGGGGGCAGCTATTATTTGTACATTTCTACCTGGGGGGGCACACCTGATTGTTACTGTGGGTGTACATAGGATGAGGGGTACACCTGACACTTATACACATTTGCTAGGCCTGCACTGCTATGTCAGGTACTCCATTTCAGTCTGTTCTGTTGCATATCATACTGGCTTGAGGCATACCAGTGTACTACAGACCTTAGCTTCCAATTACATGCACATTAGTTTGTGACTTCATAGCCTACCTAACCCACATTACACTGTCTGGCCTGCTGTTATCTGTCTGCATAGGTCTGGGGGGAGGTTACTCATATACCTCTTCAGAGGGCATGATACAGCATTTGTTTGCATTTGCATTTGTCTACAATTGTCCTGCTGGCTGTGACTGTTAGGTATGTGACCCACCCAACTGGTATGTGTGAGTGACTTAAGTTGTGTCTGTGCCAGTGAAATGCTGTCATGGCTTAGTGGTTCAGTACTGTGACTATAGTGCACAGTATCCTGAGTTCGAGCGCTGTCACTGCTTCTTATTTTCCTGCTGGGCAGACCTGACTGGTTAAGGAACAGTAAAGCAGGTGTGAGTGTGTTTACCCGACTTTGCTCGACTTTGCCTGACTTTGCCCAACATTGCCCAAAGTTATCCGACGTTGCCTGACGTTGCCCGACATTGAGCTGGTTAGCGCAGTGCGCAGCTTCACACAATTGTATTTAAATATGCTCAATACTGGTAAAGTGTGCTTAGCAGTGCTTTATATTGCTTAAAATAGGGCACTCATTCCTCAGGTGGTGCTGCAGGGCTGCCTATGTCGGATGCACATAGTACACTCCCTATACATGTTTGAAAACAGGTAGTGTCAAGTTAGGCATCCCGTTTACTATATGTGCGAGTCAGAGAGAGCTGTCATTTTCAGGGTTCCTACTGAGTCAGTGTATGTGCTATGCGTTGCCTCTTTGCCATGGCCAGGGCATACTGGGCATGCCTCCTTCTCCCTACTGGGGCAGGCTCAGGTTGTTCCTCCTCTGAGTCACGCTGTGCCTGTGCAGGCCTTGGCAATGGTGGGGGACTGTTTAGCCCTGCCCAATGCTGTTCCTGCTGCAGCTGTTTTTGCAGGATCATATTGTGTAGCATGGCACATACCATAACAATGTGGGTACATGTAGTTGGTGAGTACTGCAAGGCTCCACCAGATGTGTCCAGGCACCAGAACCATGACTTGAGCAACCCAAACACACGCTCAATTATGTTTCTTGTTTGTGCGTGTGCCTCATTATGGAGTTCTTGTTCAGATGTGTGTGCATTTCTGATGGGTGTCATCAACCACATCTCCAGTGCGTATACAGCATCCCCCACTAGGTGACCATCAGGGATGTCCCCATTGGCAAATCTCTGGTACAGCTGCACCAGATGCCAGATGTGGGAATCATGATAGCTTCCAGGGCAGCCAGCACGCACATTCATTATTATGCCCTGGGCATCGCACATGACCTGGCAGTTGATGGAGGGGAAGCCCTTGCGGTTGATGTAGACCCTACCCTGCTCACCAGGTGGTGCTTTGATGCATATGTGCATGCAGTCTATTGCACCCACTACCTCAGGGCATTCTGCTATTTGGTGGAAAAGATGCATATTGCTGGCCAATGCCTCACAGGAATTGGGGAAATATATGTGGTCACCGACATGTGCTGACATGGCATCCAGGAACTGGTGGAGTACCCTGGATGCTGATGCTTGTGAAATCCCCATCATATCACCAGTTGGTCTTTGGATGGTTCCTGTAGCTAGTATTCTTAGGCCAACACATGCCTTGGTATCCATTGGAATGAGTTCCCGTCTGTTGGTTCTGTGTGTGAGGCGTGCCGGCACAGCTCAACAATTTGCTGTCAACCCTATAGCGCTCCACTATCTCTAGCTCATGTAGCCCCTGGTAGGTTACCCTAGGTCTGTACACTCTTCTCCGTCTCCTCACTGTGGGTTGCTCAGCAGCATTCACAACATCACCACCCTCAGCACCTTGCACATGTTGGTTTATGATAGCAAGAGCAGCCCCTAACATTTGCCTGACTTAGGCTTTTTAAGCTTTTCTTCTTTGTATACTACAGTGTTGCAGAGTTCTTGGGAAAAAACAGGGGGGATGCTGTTTGCAGAGTTTAAAGTGCTGGCTAGGCTGGGCTAGTCTGCTGCCTATGTAATAGGCTGATTCTGATATATTTCACCTGGCAGCTCTGCTAGTTCTCCTTGGTTAACTTCCTACTACTTCTTTTCCTTCCTTTTGCCTTTCTGTTTCCGCCTGGGGGGAAGCGCCGTGCAAACAAGCACAAATGCGCGCACATGCTGTGTGCATGTTTGCAAGGAGTTTCCTATATTTTAACATTGTGCACCTTTGGTTTGAGGTTTTCAAATAGGACAACTGTAGGCACGCCTCTTCCAATTCTGAGCAACTCAAAGCAAACATAAGCCACTGTGCTCCAATTAGCTTACAGCCTGTCTGACACACACCCTCATGATGTCACCTATATTCTACTCTACTACTCACCTACTCCTACTCTTACACTCTTGGGACATGGCTCACATGCTGGGGAAAATTGGAATTCACTATCCTTATCCTCATTTCCATGGGATTGCCTACTAATGCATTGTTACATCTCTCACACTGAGCTTCCCCCCTTAGCAACTACTACTCAGTGGTCATGTTGTCTTCAGCCTGCCATTCACCTGCATGGCAGAATAAGCATTTTAGTGAAATTGCCTATTTTTGACTTTTTTAAATTATTTTCTTGTTTTTATAAGTGCCGCATGTTTGCGAGGTGCTGCGCTATGCTTAAACATCGGAGATCGGGGAAAAAAAAGTAAAATTTTTATATTTTTCAACATTTATAAATGCCAATGGCCTTATATTTGGCCATTGGCATGCTTCCTCAACTGTATGCATCCTTTATTTGGAGCTGTCATAGCTCCGTTTAGCTATTTGCAGAATGGTACTCCGTTACCAACAGAGTACATTTCTGCAGCTAACACTAATCTTCCACGGACAGGTTAGTGTTTCCTGGATCGCAAATTTACCTCATTTCCACGGCTTTCACCAGCAAATGAGGTAATTTGCATACCATGATGCTGTCCATGCAAGGGTAGCTTTAGCAGCTCTCGTGCACGCTCCTGCTGGCTGTACCTGGATCACATGGCAGACATATTGCTGGCGTGAGCTCCTACACACTTCTTGCACTCTGTGCAAGCTTTCGTAAATCCGGCTCAATGACTTTTTTGTGATTGTAATGGCATAGACATTGTAGTTCTGAATACAACAAAGATTGCCACAATTTGAGTTGCAGACTCAAAATGTAAGGTGTCATGGGGAGGCCAGTAAGCTAGGTAAATTGCATGTTTTTGAATGGTAGACTAATAATTGTAAGTCTGAAGGTAAAATTATTGATGAGAAGACATTATAACAGGATGAACATTATGTGCCTGACATCTTATGCATTTAGTTCCTTTTTGAGAAAATAATATTATTCAAGAGAAAATAAAATTCTCAGAGATAGTTATATATGACCACCACAGAGCACCCACATCTTGCACTCCTCCCCTCACTTCTCAGACTAAGTTACCATGTGATATGGGGAAAATAGGAGAGTCAGTAGGGGTGTTGGATGGGCTATAGGATCAGGGTCATAAAGACTAAAACAAGTCTAAAATAAAAAACAGTTACCAAAATCTGCAGTCTGAGCAGAGTGGTAGATTGTCATGAATACAAGTGCATGATGGGGCATATGCTGTCACAAAAAGTCTGCATGAATGGGCTGATACATCATAGACAAGCAAAGGAGTACAGAAACAGTACTGGCAAAAGTACAAGGTCCTAAAAATGTAAAACTGACTAATGGTGGGAAGTTGTGTAGTTTTAGAACGAGTGAGCATCTGTATGGACATAGCATGAAGTACCATGACACCCTGATCAAGGATACTTGTAGATATTTTCCTGGTTTGCATGCTGCACCAAGCTTGATGTACTCGTGTGTCTCCCATCTGCCATGGCAGTCTGTACCCACAACATACCAATGGAAACAATTAGGCAACAAACCAAGCTATATGTAGACACATGATGGCAAATACTAGCCATCAACATATATGTGATTTGGAGCATCAAGCTAGTAGTGATAGAGTGAAATATAACACATAACCATAAATGATAAGAAACACTTGACAAAGAATTTGGTACACTCAGATTTGTGCTCCATAGGGTAATGCATCTACATGTAAAGTAGTAAGAAACTGTGGCACTCCACAGTACAAGCTGTCCACAAAATATGCTTTTATAATACATAAGATAGCGTAGCAGTTATCTCTGTCCCACAATGGTACACACAGAAGACAGCTATATCAGGAGCAGATCAAAATTATACAAACTGCAGATTTGCTCCATTTCCCAGAATATTAGAAAAACACATCTATAGAATTTATTGATCCCATGGATTGCATGTGCTTAGTATAACCCACCCCGAACACAGTTTAGCATAACCCTGATCTATCTACATGACTGTTTGTTACAGCAAAAACAGGTTGGTAAAGTATTCACTGCAGTACGGTGACAACAAGCAGTACCTTACCTACATGGGAAACACTAGCTACTGCTGATGAGACAGGACAAAAAAATATATCACATGCTGTCTTTTATTCAAGACTCTGGGAAGCATGGAAAGCCGGGAACTCTGGGAATGAAAAGGGAAGAAAAAAAGATTCTATTTCAATCCTATTTAAATATTTTTTGTTGAACTTATAGTGACCTGTGTGGTGATACTGTTTTTTTTTGTTGTTTTGTTTTTTTTACATCTCTGCATTGTTTTTAAAAAGTTATATATTTACATTTTTTAACCTGTTCTGGAAATTTTAGTCTTGCAGCTTCATTTGCAATAACAGAATTGTGATTTACTGCAAGATCTGAACATTGTTTATACATTACACTATATTTCTAGCATAAGTAGAATTACTTGCAAAGCTAGCTGTTGCATTTTGAACTCAGTCTGAGACCTTAGTCTTGTAGTTTCATTCACAGCTGTGGGAGAATTATAAACTACGACAGCTACCTCAACAATGAGATGAATCACCAGTGGATTCTCCCTGGGTTTGATACTGGGGCATCTCCTATTTGGCATGCACGTCTCTGAAGTAAAAGCCAATACCAAAGGGCTCTGGCTGACTTAATTTGCAGATGACTGTAAGTAGGAGCAGTTTCAGAATCTGCAGATGCTTTAGACATCCTGCAGGACGTTTTGTTCCAAACAAATAACTGGTGCCAGAATCATGGCCTGACACTGAATGTCAAAAATGCATTATTGTATTCTTTGGGAAGTTGCCTACCCAGAGAAGTACTACACTGACAATACGCCCCTGAGAGCTGACCCAGTGGAAACATATGTGGATAGTGGCCTAACATTCAACCAATGTGTATTTACTTTCATAAGAAAGTTCTTCTATATTTCACAGCTTATAAACAATGGGATTACGGCTAGATCTAGAGATGTCATTGTTCCCCTTTACTCAGCCAGCATTAGACCAGTCATTCAGTATAATGTCCCCTTTGGCATGTATCTGTCCAGACACATACAGCAGCTGGAAAGCCACAGAGATGTCTTACTTAAAGGATACAAGGCCTGAACAATGGATCTTACATGGACCACCTCAAAACCCGGCATTATACTTAGTATCCTATAGACTGCTAAGACAGCTAAGAAGTGATACGTGTCTGGCATACTAAGCATCCTCTGATCCAGTACTGGACCTACTTCACATCAGAAAGTCAAATGGCATCAGAAAAACTTGGTCCAGTGAATTAAACCTCTTCTGCAACATTCAACAGTACAGTTTGGAGGGGCAGGTATATCTTCCAGAAGATAATACTGCTCTGAAATGGATTCCTATTCCATGTAAAACAAAACTCATCCTGGATCATATTCAGATACAGCCTGGATCTCTGGCTGGGTAAAAGAAAATTTACCCCAAGACTTCCCTATACTACTAATGGATAGAGACAGCTCCTATATGCTTTATCCCATGCATGCATCCCCTAAAATTATCTGTGGTATGATCCCAGTTATTTTCAGGGGTAATACATAGTTATCAACCATAGGATAGGTAAGGCCAATCTAACACCAAACTGATCAGGTTAATTCAAGCAACAAAAGGAAAATTGGCTGGGCTTAAAATGGCCCCCAAAGGCAGCTGCCTTAGTACTTACCTATGCACCTATAAAAGCAGAATGGATTGTTAGAGGAAATAAGTGTAGTGTAACAAAAGAAGTACATACTCAAATATGCAGTGCAGTAAAATGTCGGTATACCACTCTGCGCCCAGTGTAAACATTCTATGGTGCTTGGAGCTATTCCACTACATATCACTAAGTTTATCTTTATATCTAAAAATCTTAGCATCTTAAATCTCCTTGCAAAGAGGGGTGTGGTTTTTTTTGAGTCACACCATGTACAAATAATTTTTAAAGCATAAAAATGCATACAAATGTGATTTACTAAGCAATTCACTAAATGCTGCTTGCCCGCAACAGTACGCAGAAAATATGCTCTGTTGCCCTGGGTATGTGCCTATTCCAATAAGCATAGCTGGTTTAACCCAGCACCCTGTACTGGTGCCATGAACTAGTATCCCACTCTCTTAGCTCTTCAAGTGAAGAGAGAAAAAAAGCACTTGCATTAACCTGATTCCTACATTGGCTTATTACAGATCCATGCACCCAGCTCTTACACTGAAGAAAAAAAAATGACATTCCTTCTAACTAGCACACCAACCAGGTGGCCATATGCATGACCAAGTCCCCCTACTGACCAGCCATTAGGTCTTGTTTCTGTGCCCTGCCTTTGACCGTCATTGAACATGGTTTATTAAAATAAAAGAAAAATACAGTTGCTACGGTTTATGCCCTGCCTGCACAGAGCACTACTGTGCTCATGTTTTAGTTAAACACACACACACACACACACACACACACACACACACACACACACACACACACACACACACACACACACACACACACACACACACACACACACACACACACACACACACACACACACACACACACATTTCTTCTTATAAACTGTAGCAAACTGCATGCTACAAATGTAGCAAACAGCTGATAAAATTAATATCCTGGTTGGATTGAGCACTAAAGTGCTCAGGTGTTAGTTAAAACAAGAGATTTTTTTTAAATTTTAAACTGTAGCAAACTGCATGCTTTTTTATTTTAAACTGTAGCAAACTGCTTGCTGCAGTTTCTATAATTTAGACCACACAGAGAATACTAAAGTGTCCAGATTTGACTGAAATGCAATAATAGCTTTTAAAAGCTGTAATACATTAGAGATCAGGATCAGTTGCCTCTCTCACCCTACCCTATGCTACTGCCTACATTATCCACACCCAAAAAATAAACTTCACACTGAACACGTACAAAGCAGAGTTTTTGCCTAGCTTCCCAGGCCCCTTTCTCACCAATTTCTCTCATTTTTATTGTCTTCCTATGGTTACTTGTCCAGTTATTCACAATAGCTGCTACTTTGAATAAACTCTTACATACACACACACACACACACACACACACACACACACACACACACACACACACACACACACACACACACACACACACACACACACACACACACCAGCCACAAGCTTTTTAGAAGGGAAATAAAAAAATACTTAAGAAAAACAATTAAGCAGTACTTTTCACAATTAAATAAAAAATGTCTACAAATAGACTTTTTAGCTAATTATGAGCTAAAGCAAAGTGCAGAAACACTCACAAGTTTGCATATCACAGACAGCAGGGTAGCTCCATGTTCTAGACTCTTCTTCTGTCTGACTATTCTTGATTAATCTTTGTTTATATATTTTCCATTTAGATGCCACATATGCAGTTAAGCAGAGTTTCACATTTATATACCAATGAGTTTTGTTTTCCTGTTATGCGGTACTTATCTCTGTAACAGAATTTCTAATTGTTTTTTGTAACTTGTTAGCTTCCTCGTCAATGAAGCATCAGAGATTTTGTAACCACAGAGTAGAACAATTAGAGTTTTACAGATCTGCAATACATTCACGTCTTATGTATAATTGATTTATATCCAGGCAGAAAGCAAGTATTCAGAAGTATAACAAGCACAGTTTGTTAGGGTGGATCTTGTAGTGTAGTGAGTGATCTCAGAGTTCAGATTTCCTGCTTTCTTAGATCAGCTTGAAAGGAAGTGATAAGTGTTATAGTGTTATTTGGGGTCTGGAAAGAGAGAGCGAGAGAACAAGCCCTAAGCCTGAGTGTGTTCCCTGTGTACTCTTAAGGGAAATTGTGCTTGGTGCAGAGAGCTGCATCTTGAAATACTGTGTGTATCAATTTTTGTTCCAAGTGAATGTTCCTCACTGGTGTCAGTGACCAGGACTGAGGCTCCTTGATCACTGGCCTAGAGGAGGGATGTCACAGAACCTTCAGTAGGAAACCTGTGCAAAAGTTCAGTTGGAATTGCACAGTAAGGGAAGGAATAGGAAATGGTGGCAACTCTGACGTAGTCAATGTTGTGGCGTCAGTGTTCTGGAGTGTTGGGCAGTGAGTTCCCATATGAAAGACCAGTGGTCGATGCAGGATACAGCTGAAGAGAATATGTCATAGGAAGATGTTCTGGAACTTTCTGTAGAATGCCCACAGGAAACAGAGAGCACAAAAGATGTGACCCCAGTTGAGAAGAAAAGGATCTAAGGGAAGAGTTGCTTGGTTTAACAGAGATGGACAGACATATTAAGATTGCTGAATGATATAGATTACAGAAAGTCATAAGACCCAGAATGTTAGAAGTCTGATAAAACAAATTAATAGAGAAATCAAGATTATTTAGAGAAATTCATGTGACATAACAGGAGTAAACAGGATACATTACCCTGCAGCTAAATTAATAACAGGTAAAGTCTTACCACAAAAATACAGGGCAATAAGGGAAAGGAAGGGAAGAAATCAAATGCCATCATGGAAATATTGAACAGAGAAAACTATAAGGCAATTAAGACAAGAATAGTCATTGTTCTAAAAGTATAATAGAGGGAACCGATCAACAAAAATAGAAAGATAGATGTGATAAAAGCAATGTGCAGCATTAAAACAGACCAGGATCTATTGCACACTGTTGCAAATAATAAACTAAAGATATCAGCACTGGCAGAAAAACTTGGAAGATATGCAGATAAATATAAAGGAAATGTTCAAAATAAGCAATTTATTGATGACCCAAAAAAGTTTTATACATATTTGAGAAACAAGCAAAAGAAATACAAATACTACTATAAACAGAAGAAATATCTGGAGGAATGTCTATTATGATCCTGTGGAACATAATAAAGATGCTGAATGGATAGAAGAAATAATGATCCTGTGGAATATATGGCATCTTGAAATGAAATGGTATAGAATGTAGAGACCTTTAGAAAAATAACTTTTTTAGAAGTAAAAACACATATTTTTGAAATAAATATGCCATTTATGAATTACAATTGATGAATGATATAAATGTGGAATTGTTTAATTATTTGTCTGTCCCATGCCCTAGAATACCACAGATATATGGTTTTCCTAAAATACATAAAGATGTGTTTAACCCCCCCAAGACCAATAGTCTCAGGGGGTGGTTGGATAACTGAGCCCATTTCTATGTATTTGCAAAAACAGTTGAAAATATATCTAGATAAATGTCCTAGTATTTTGAAAGATACAATGGACTTTTTGTGCAAGTTGAAAGAGTGGTATGTCAAGCATCAAGAGATTGAGTATGTTTTTGTTACATTGGACATTATGTCTCTATTTACAGTAATACCAAATAGATATGGAATAGATGATATACGAGACATAGAAACTGTTTGTACACTACTGGAATTAGTACTAACTAAAAAAATGTTCTTGTATGACAATGAACCTTACTTGCAGGTGAGTACTCCCATGGCCAACACTTATGCTAATTTAGGACTGTATGAATGGGAGAAGAAATTAATTTATAGTAAACAAAATGCTTTGAATAGTAATGTTATATTTTACCAAAGGTTTGTAGATGACTGCTTTCATGTTTGGAAAGGTACATTACAAAAGTTAAATGCATACATTGCTTATCTTAACTCTACTACCAGTTTTCTAAAGTTTAAAATGGAGAGTTCAAATGAAAAGATAGTTTTCTTAGCTGTAGAGATAAGAACAATAGAAGGAAGCATAGAAACTAGGGTACATAAGAAAGATGTTCAAGTAAACCTCTATGTAAATAGGCGTAGTATGCATGCATCTCATGTATTCACAGGGTACTAACAGCACAGGTGACTAGATTAAGTAGACTTAATACAGAAGATGACATTTTTAGACAACAGGCAGAAGATATGATGCAAGAATTTTATAAAAGTGAATATGATTAAGGAAAGGTGAAAGAGGTTCATGAGGAAGTCTGTGATCAAAGACATAATAGTATTAAACCTATATTCTTGGATAGTACTGTTAATGTACTATTAACACAGAAGAACAAAAATGATAAAATAAGGTATTTAACTACTTATAATATAAAAACTGCTGAAGTAAAGAAAATCATAGAAAGAAAATGGACAACTTTGATGGCAATGCCTGAGTTACAACAAATTTGTGGTGATAGACCATTTTTTGCTTACAGAAATCAAAATAATTTAAAGAGAAAGCTGTTCTACAAGGACTTTAAACAAACTGGCAGCATAAAAAATATTTTTAGTAAACCAGGTATTATAAAATATCTAAACTGCAGTTGTATGGATATTTATACCGAGAACAACATTTTTAAACACCCTACAACTAATAAAGAATATATGTTTGATTGTTCAGCAAATTGCAATACTACTAATGTTGTTTACCTAGCTACTTGTACTTCATGTTCATCATTCTATGTCGGAAAAACTATAAGGAAATTAAGAGAATGTATAGCTGAACATAAGTCTGATGTTAGAAGAAACATCAAAACTAATGCATTAAGTAAACACATTTCTGAAAAAGGTCAAGAACATCAATTTAAATTCAAAGTTATTGATGTAGTATATGTTAGTAATAGGGGTGGTAACATTAATAATATTGTTGAACTTAAAGAGTATGAATGGATAGTTAGGTTACAGGCAGATTCTTTACCTGATTTAAATAATGCAGTTAGCTTGAAGCTCATTTTAGTAAAAAAAAAAACAGGCAGAAAATTTATAATTTTATGTATATGTTTATATATATATGTGTATTGTATGTGCATATATATTTATATATAAATTTTAAATTATTTTATATAACTTTTTTACATATACATGTGCATCGTTACAAAATGTATATTGTAATATGGGGGTAGCATTACTTTTCTATGATAGGCTGGTTGTAATCATGTGTTTTTTAAGAACTCCTATTTAAATGTTGTATTTTTTACTTTCATGATAGTAGCACTGAGGAAGGGTGCTTGTGACCCGAAAGCTTTGCAATAAACATTGTTTTTTGTCTTTTAGCATTAGATTCTTGAGTCTGAATGTAATAAAGATGCTGAATGACTAGAAGAAATAAAAGAAAGAATAAGACATTCAAATGTACAGGATATGAAATGGGATGAAGCAACAGCAAAATAAATTGAAATAAAACTAGGAAAAGCTCCTAATTGGAAAACCTCAGGCCAATATGTAGTACCTAACTTCTGGCTAAAAGTATTAACATCTTTACATGAAGATTTAGCCCTGAGTAATACCTACTTATACATGCACCCAAACAGACAACAACCTGGTTAACAATAGGAAAAATGATACTTCTTAACAGTGAACCTGCAAGCTATCCTAAAAACTATAAAGCAATACCTTGCTTTCCAATGATGTATAAGCTATACACTGGAACTGATGCTGACAGAGTTTATAGTCATTTAGAAGAAAACTCTAAGTCATGGCAATAGAACAAAAGGGTAACAAAAGAAAGTCATATGGAACAAAGGATCATTTATTGTTAAATCATAATGGAGAATGGTAAAAAGGGGAAGAATCTAAGTATGGCATGTATAGATTACAAAAAGGCATTCTACAGCATCACATGTATGGATAAAGGAGTGCTTATAGATGTATAAGATACAGCCTACACTGATCAAGTACATTACAGTCACGATGAAACAGTGGACAACCACTTTGGAGCTAAGGCATGATAAAGGACAAATTATTATCCCTGGGATAAAAATTCAAAGAGAGTACTCCACGGTAACTCTTTGTCACTGTTGCTGTTTTGTCTTGCCCTTAACCCATTAAGCAATCTACTAAAAAGATTAGGTCATGGTTACAATTTGGCTCCCATAAAACAACAAAGTGTAAAGACTTTTCTTCTTTTTTTGAGGATGATTTAAAACTGAATAGTACATCAGATGAAGAGCTGAAAGCACAACTGGAAGTATCCAAAACTTTCTCAGATGATATAAGAATGTCATTTGGTCTTGATAAATGTGAAAATGTAGCATTTAAAGCAGGAAATCTGCAGCACAAAGAAAATAGTCTGGAATGGGAATGTGATATAAAGGAACTTGAGCAGGAGGGAGTGCATAAATATTTGGAAACTGATGAAGGATCAACAATAAAACATGAACGAATGTGAACAAAATTCAGTAAGGAATATTTTAAAAGACTAAAAATTAATGCTGAAAGCAGCCCTAACAACTAGAAACAAAGTCCAAGCTATAAACCAGTTTGCTCTTCCTGTTCTAACTTACAGTTTTGAGGTGACTGAATGGCCCCAAGAGGAATTGGATTAGTTGGACAGGAAAACGAGAAAAATGCTTCATGCTTATCAAATGATTTATAAACATCAATGTATACCAAGATTATATGTTCCTTGTGTGAAGGAGGTATGGTCCTTCTCAAAACTGATTACATGTATAGATCTGCAATTGTAGGACTGCATACATATCTGCTGACCAGATCAGATGCAAGCATAGTGAAAGTTTTGAAACATGAAGAGAACAAGTCTAAGATGTTTTCCTTGCTTAGTTTAGCAGAAACATATCAGTGTCAGGTGGGAATGGTAATCAAACCAGAAGTAAACAAAAATCAAGCAGCAAATGAATGTGTCAAAAACAAAAAAAAGAATATAAGGGGAAGGACTGGATAAGAAGGCAAGAAATGTGGAAAATGTATAACTATAGCTGCAAGTGCAGAAAACTCCTGCAACAACCTCATGTCGATCAGAACCTGATGTAGGAATGGATGAGGAGAGGAGAATTTAAAACAAAAGGTGAAAGGTTAATATTATCAGCCCAGGACAGTGGACTATTTACACATTGGTTTACAAAGTTCATTGAGCATGTGGGAGAAACAGACAAATGCATATTCTGTAAAACAGAACTGAAAACAGAAACAAACTTTGTTGCTACTGTCTCCAACATTGGATTTGACAAGTACAGTATTCTTAACATGGTTTTGGCTCCTAACTCTCTGAAATCCCACAGGAATGCTCTGTAATCATCAGGTGGAAAGTGAACCACATGGATCCTGCAGGTTGTACTTGCATGCAGGATATATCCAGATATAAAAAAGCACAAAAGTTCACAAACTGTAGAAAAACAGTCATCACTCCTGGAACCACACACTCCAGCAACCCAAATAAATCCTTGTAGAAAATGGCTGCAAAGCACATTGTGAGCGGTAAAAACACTTTATTAAACCAAAATAACAGATAAGTGCTTTCGTCAAGAACCTTCTCAACTTCATAAGATGAAAGCAAATCCAGGAAACACTCTTAAGTACATCCTGCAAGAGCATTAATTAAGTAATAAACCAATGCCATCACACTGACTAAAAAGGACCTCCCTGAACTCATAAATATTCATGAAATGCAATTATAAAAATATTCTTAAAAAGACACTGGGCAGGATTCACGAAGCCTCCGTGTAAGAGATACAAGGCTTACATGGAGGCTGCAGTTAAACGGTGTGATGTCAGCATGTCATGCATATGCATGAGGGCATGTTGAATCACACCTAAGGCTAACATGGTCCATGGAAGACAGTAGGGGCATGTCCGTAGGACGAGCCCTGCAAGCAGACACGCTCCCAGAAGAGTAAAAGTGCCCAAAGTAAACCCCCACAACAGAGTACATGGAAATGTGAATAAACACAACACAACACATGCCCCCACAGACTATGAACATAAAATCATATAAATGAACATGTTTAATATTTTTTTTAAACTGTAAAGATGTTTACCAGTGAGTGCGCTCGTTTGCATGGGCATGCCCGTAGCTTAGCCACAGTTAGCAGTGAGTGGAAAAGTATATAAGAACTAACTATACAAAGTAAGCAAAAAAGCAATAGCGTAGTGGTAGAGACATCGGCTTAAGAGCATGCAGTCATGGTTCGAGCCCCCACAGCATCAATTTTTATTTTCAGTGAAATAAGCATGAAACCAGTCCCTGACATATATGTACACATATAAAATTATATTTTATGTAAAATGTAATAAAATAGGCCATTTATTTAGAAGAAATGTGAGATAACAAAATAGTAAAAAATGTCAGATGTGCCTATAGCTGAGCTACAGTTTAACAAGGTGAGTGCATCTGCCCGTAGGTGAGCAGTGGTTTAACAGGTGCAAAATGAGTGCCCGTAGGTGAGCAATGGTTCAATAGATGCAAAATGAGTGCCCGTAGGTGAGCTGAGCATAATATGCGTGCTTACAGCCAAATGTAGCGTAAACCAGTGTAACCCGTTTGCGCGGAGCTGCGCACTGCGCCAACAAGCTAACCAACGGGCAACGTTGAGCAAGCTGTAACAAAACTGCCTTTACACAGACACACCCCCTAGCCTGTCTAGACAGACATAAAATATAAAAAGCAGTGGCCATGTTCGAACCCAGGATACCATGCACCATAGTCAAGGTACTGAACCACTAAACCATGACAGCTGTACTTAGAAATGCAGTAATAGCAAATATATAGGAATGAATAGAAAGAGGAGCATGACAAAGCAGGTTTTGTGAAGCTGATACAATTCCAAAATGGCCAATCACAGATAAGTGCGGGAAAAACGGCATATATAATCCCCATAGGCGGGAATACACAGCATAACCGATTGTAGAACTAACCTGCAGCCAGAATGTCAGGAGTAGGTGAGGGTAGTTGCTTCCAAGCACAGAGGTGGGGAGTTGAGGAGTCCAGATATATGGTCTGGCTCCTTGTCCACAATCATTAGGCCCAACTCATGCAGGGCCAGGTCCTGTGGGGAGCATATAGGGCTGAGGCGTGGGACCAGTTGGCTCATGATCTCACCAGTGCCACAGAGATTCCAAGGACTGGTAAGCAGGTCCATCACCACCATGCGGACCTGAAGAGATGTAAGCAGGACTAACTGAACCGTTGGATCCAGGAGGCCCGACAAATGCCCAACGCCCCACTACTGAGTAAGTTACATTTAATTATGTATGTAAGAAATTAACCTAGCTGATATAATGGAGATGTGTATTCCAATATTACTTTATTTATATTACAGCTGCAGGTGTCCGTTCTGCGAACCGCAGAGCCTATGGTGATAGGCTGGTGCAGTTGCACCACCAGGCAGGTCAGTAATCCTTCCCCTGTAACTGTAAAGAAATATAAAAGTATGACGGTTAGCAAAAGAGTGCAGTGTAGTCACTAAGTAATAAAATGTGCAAGTAACAGTATAAGAGTGTTTGCAAGTAATGCTTGATTACAAAAGTGTGTTGCAGTCTGTAATCCAAACAGAAAAATGAAAATGTCTCAAATAAAGTCTGAAATAAAGATGCCCGACCTGTAATATAATAGTACACAACCTGCAGCAGGCTGAAAAGTACAGCTGCAGAAGATGAGCAAATCACATGTGTGAAATATAACCCTGTGGAAATACTGAAACAAGACAGAAGTGAGACTGTTGGAAAGGATTGTAATAACTACAGGTAAAACATGTCAATAAAGGGTAGAAGTAAGTACCATCCTGAATTGTAAAATTAAAACAAGTGAGAGAGTGTGAGAAAGAGTTAAGAATCCACCAATAAAGTAGTAATAACCCCTGAATAAAGTATACTGCAGTCAGTATAGAATGAAATGAATGTGACAAGCAGAACCAAACTGAAAAATGTGTTCAAAATGTTGCTGCAGCTGGAATGTGTATCCCAAAATCTGGATGTGTTGCTCTCAGTCTGCAATATGCAGATAGTATGATTGTCTGAAATACCAAAATTCCACAGTTGTCTATAGCTATATAAAGCAAATGTAGCAGGATGATGTAGCTGAACAAAGCCAGATATGAACGTGTATGAATAACAATAAAATGTATATTGATGTAGCAGTAACAGTCCTATCACCAACTTGAAGTAGTTATCACATAGGAAACTGTAGGTAGAACAGTAGTGTGTATATATCTGCAGCTATTAGAAATGTACAGCATATGTATTGGTATTTGAAGGTGTTAATTATATTTTCTTCACCCTACCCTATAACCACATATAATCCATTCCACGTGAAATTAGTATGTGCAATCACAATTAACACCCCTGGACATTTGTCCTGTTGGGTCATACATATTTACATGTATGTTGATGCATCTGCCCTGTTCATACATCCAAACCTGATGGCCTGTTGCCATCAATCAACCCTGCATGTTGTTGGACTGTGTATTGCTGTTCAAATTATGCATGTGTTATGCTCGCTGTTCAATGGTGTGAATATCTGGGTGTTTGGTTAATGGGAATACTAATGCATGCTGTTACAACTAATTGCGAATGGTATTGTATGTTACTAACCCAAACTGTCATGACATAATGCAAAACATAGGACGACAGGGAAGGCGGGTTCCAGCGGACCCACCTCTCCCACCTCAGCTGGCGAGTGCACCTGGCAGCAGTGCCCAGTCCGGACCCTCCTCCAGTGGCCCTGTGCCACCTGTGGGTGAAGCGCTGCAGGGGATGGGGCTCGTCCCCCCTCTGCAAGTGTGGCTGGAGGAGAACCACCACTCACCCTCCATAGCGTCCAGACTGTGGTGCGTAGGGAGATCTGGGAATCTGTTCTTGGGCCCCTACACCAGCTTGAGGCACAGGTGGCACAACTTATGGGCATGCCTGTTGCCCAGCCTACACAGCCCCCAGCACAGCCCCGTCCTGGGCAGTGAAGGAACAGTGGCAACTGCCCATGGGTGAGAATATCAGTTCCACTGTTGCCATCTGTGGGCTCATGGGCTCTGGATATCCAAACATCCATCCCCGTCAATTGTGTAACCCCCCACACATGTCATACACCACCCCTGTATGCATCTTGTTAGTCTTGTCTGTTGACCTACCCAACCTACCTCCCCAGCTATACCGACTTCCTTTACCTGACATACCACTCTCACCTGAAAAAAAAAAAAAAGGGCACTCTGTACCCACAAAAAAGTTACGCCTCATACATAGCTGCCCATTCCGCACACATGTCTGCTGGACATGGAAACTATCAATTACAATTGGCTGTACAACAAGTATTATTGTTGTCCTGACACCTCTCTCAGGGGTGGAAGGTTTCAAATGTCACACCAAACTACAAACATATGCACAGCTGTTGCTGATGAAGAAATGGGCAGCTATGGGCCTTACCTACATCCCTCCTGCAAAACCCAAGCTTGTTTCCCTACTGTCTTACCCTCTTTGTGACCCCTTTTTCACCACTTTCCTGTCTCTCCATTTTCATTTCTTTCAAAGAAAATAGCGCGGGTGTGCGCCAGAGTAAGCACTGTTAAGCGGCTGTAAGCATGTGTGCGCGGAGCTGAACGCCAGTGCGCATGCGTGAGCTCTGTGCAAACCAGCGCTAACCTGGTTACAACTGCTTAAAAGTGCCTTATTCACTTTGATTGACAGGTCCTGTAATCAGTTCAAAAGCAAAATAAAATCCCACTGGTAGTCCCGAACCCAGGACCTTGGAAACAGTAGTCTGCATGACTTACCACTAAGCCATGACTGTTATACAAGAGCATTGTGCTACAATAAATATATCATGTAATAGTAGGAATTAATTTAAAGGGAATATAGGATGTGTAGTACACAAAGCATGTCATGTATATTTGCTGTCAAATCTAGTGGATTTCTATAATAGTAGTGTGTGAACAGAAGCAGCCATGCTAGTTGGTAGCTAGTAGGCAATAATGTCAGTTATCATACATATATAAATATATGTGTATATATATATATATATATATATATATATATATAGATATATAGTTGTAGGTGTCAGTGTACATACACACTTAGTACAGGAAACAGGAGAGATGAATGGAGAAATGTGAATCTATAACACAGCCTGAATCATGAGAGAGATACTAACCTTTACACTCACAGAACAGTGTCTACAGCATACCAGCATGGTCCCCGCCCTAACAATCTGAAAGGGCAACGCCTATCTCACATACCCTTTTATAGCACTGTCCTGAAATCACAGTGAGAACTGCAATCAGTACACAACTGGCTGCATGCAATTAGCAAATGCTGGCTTACAATTGGTGCAGAGGCCATCACATGGACTTATGCAGATACCTACAAAAGCATCCTGTATTCCCACTCCACACATGCAATACTTTCATTGCACCGTCTGGAGGCAGAGAGAGAGAGAGAGAGAGAGAGAAAAAAGAAAGAGAAAATAAGTACACAAACAAAAACACACATAAGACAAACTAAGTTGAAGCTGTCATCAGTGTCAGTATCAAGCTGGGCTAGCAGCAGCAGGAAGCTATAGTAATGGTAATGCAACCAGCTGCGACAAACACAGGTAATGTAAAGTAACAAGTTAATAGTCTACATACTGTGAACCCTCCATATGTGTTATTGGTCTGTATCTATATGTATGTCTATGTGATAAGTTGTGTGCACGTAGTGTTACCCAAAGGGGATGACTATACATTACATGTCATTCAGTGTTAGGCCATGATTCTGGCACCAGTTGTCCATTTCAGTGAGGCCTGTCTGTAGGATGTGTGTGTCAGCTGGTGTAACGACTATGGCGCTTGGTTCGCAGTCATCTGGGAACTTTGTCATCCACAAGCCGCACATGTTTGCTTTCATATCTGAGAAGTAAATGCCAAACAAGAGGGGTCCTAGGACAGAGCCCTGTGGGATACCACATGTGACTGGCTTTGAGTCTGACATGGCTCCCGCAATATTGATTTTATGGATTCTGTAGTTCAACCAGTGTGCAACCCATCATGTGACATATGTATTCACATGTAAGCTGATGAGCTTGTCTATGATGCCTGACTGGAGTACTGTGTTGAAGGCCTTAGGCAAGTCCAGGTAGGCTGTATGGACTGCTTTGCCCTCATCAATGGCTGTAGTGACTGTTTTGAAAAGGTCAACCAGGTTCAAAAGGCAGTAGCAGCCCATCACAAAGGCAAACTGGGTGGGATCAAGTGTCTGCAGGTACCCAATATCGCTGTATATGAGTCCCATAATGAATCATTCCATAGCTCTGCAGACCAGGCTGGTTAAGCTTATGGGGTGGTAGTTCCCAGGGTCAGTAGAGGTGCCTCCTTTGTAGAGTGGGACCACTGTTGCTGTATGCCAGTATTCAGGTACATATCCCGTAGTAAGGCCAAGGTTAAATATCAGTTTTATCTGCGGTTGTATCCCATCTTGGAGTTCACATAGCACACATCCAGGGATACCATCAGGTCACATTGATGCTGTGTGTTCTGCTTTGCTGAGGGCGGCCCTCACCTGGACATCTGAGATGATAGGGAGGTTACATTCAGCTGTGATAAGTATTTCTAAGTGTGGGGGAGAGGGAGGGGGGATATTTGCACTGAACCTGTCTGCCAGAATGTTGCCAATATCTATGGATTCAGTGAATGTTAAGTAGGTATGTAGTAACTCAGAGCATATCTGAGGCTTTTGGTCCATGTGTCTAACAAAACTGAAGAAGGCCTTGTGGTTATCTATAGTGTCCGTGGCCATTTCCCTCTCAGAGTTGGCCTTGGATGTTGTCATGAGAGACCTTAGCTTATTACCAGTGCCGACCACAGATGCTGTCCCTTTATGTGAATCTGCTCTGTCCTGCAGTAGCCTCCTTCTATCGTTATACAATTTGCCTTTGGCTGGGGTCCACCAGACAGGATGCTTAACCTTTGTGCATAGAGTCTGGGTTAGAATTGTGTGTGCATGTTCCATGCATTCTTTGGGATGTCTGTGGGAAGCATTCACAAAGGGGTCAGCATTGTGGGTTGTGGCTTCCACTGGCCCAGTGGGCTACATGGATACCATGTCAGTCCTAACAAGTGAAAATCTGTCTATTCACATATATATCACAGTAGTCTACTATGCTGGAAGTGGTGGTGGGATATGTATATACAGGTCGATTAATTTGTGTCCAGATCATACTAGTGGATGGCGTTCCACATACAGTACCTTGGTATGAACCCCCAGAGTGAGGTTGTGCATTGGACCTGTCTCAGTGTACTGACCGATGGGGCTTGGTACTATGTTGTATGGAATGTGGCAGGTATTGTTGCACAGGTGTTGGCTGAGCACTGATATCTGGCCATGTACATGTGTATCCACCAAGAGACACACACACGTGCTACATATGGGAGTAGTAGTATATCACTACAGTTGAGTATCATGTATAGTATGTGTGCCATATATTGCTGACATAGTTTTCTAATATGCTGTTTGTGTTCTCTTTCAGGGACATGGTGCGTCAGCGAAATCCTGCCTACTCTGCTGCAAAAGATGAAGAGATACACCAGAGCCTGGTGCGGGATTATGACATACTGTTTTCCCGCACCAGCCAGAATCAGCAGGAGAGGGCTGCACTGTGGCAAGACCTTGTCTGTAGGGTAAATGACATTGGCACACATAATAGGACATATGAGCAGGTACGACATCACTGCAGTGATTTAATCAGAAATGTCCATCAGCATGCGTCGGATATCCACAGGCAACAGGTCGCCACAGCAGGTGGGGTGGCCACACCCCCCCCTCACCAGACTGGAGGGGCTACTCCTAAGTGTTGTGGTTCCAGCCCAGGAACATCAACAGCAACACACCTGCATTATGATGGAGGCTGGATCCACACAGCAACACGACATGGAGCGTGCAGGTAATATGCCATATGTACACTTGACTGTTCTGTACACTGTTAGTTTATGCATGTGTAAGGTGTGTCCTTGGTATGTAGCTGTCAACATAGTATGTAATTGTGCAGGTGTGATATTGCCAATATCAGCAGCTGACATGTGAAAGGCAACTGGTGTACTACTGAACTGTATCATATGCAGTATCAATGGCACAGATGTGCCCACTGACATTAATCCCCTCATTTCTGCAGGCCCCTCCAGTGTTACAGCAAGGCATCCCATCCATGCTGGTGAGTGTGTTTTAACAATACCTATAATAGTATAATAGTCCTGATAGGGCTAGTAATAACAGTGTAACTCAGTAGTGCTCTGTGTGTATACTGCGGGGTGTGCATGTGTGCATCTGTGCCTGTGTCCACATGTGCATGTGTGCATGTGTGCATGTCTCCACATGTGCACGTGTCCACGTGTGCACATGTCCACGTGTGCATGTGTGCACATGTGCCTGTGTCCATGTGTGCATGTATCCATGTGTGCATGTGTCCACGTGTGCATGTGTGCAAGTGCGCATGTGTGCACGTGTGCCTGTGTCCACATGTGCATGTGTGCATGTGTGCACGTGTCCACGTGTGCATGTGTCCATGTGTGCATGTGTGCATGTGTGCATGTATGCATGTGTGCATGTGTGCCTGTGTCCACGTGTGCATGTGTGCATGTGTGCATGTGTCCATGTGTGCACGTGTCCATGTGTGCATGTATCCACGTGTGCATGTGTGCATGTGTGCTTGTGTCCACGTGTGCATGTGTGCATGTGTGCATGTGTGCATGTGTGCATCACTGGTAACATTGTTTAGACATTGTAAACTGTGTTTCCTGTCTTCCTCCCACAGGTTCTGGTGCTGCTCTGGTGTCCTGCAGCAGGGAACCTGAATCTGGTGCCACAGGTACTGATAATGATGATATCTGCGTAACGGTACAGGAAGGTGTGTCAGGGTCCGTCATTGGTCAGCCAATTGACAGTACACAGCTGTCAACCCCATCATTGCACACAGTCATCCTGCCAGTACATCCTATGTCACCATTGTCCCTAGGTGATGGACAGGATACAGTGGGCATTGACCAGGGTAATGTGGTATCTGTGGCACATGCTTCCCCACACAGCAGCCATGGGCAGGGTCCTGAGATGGTACCACACAGACAGTTGCCCATGGGTTCTCGTGGAAGAATCCGTGGGCGTACTGCCTCTGGAAGACGTGCCCAAAGAGGTCTGTCAACCTCAGCTAGGTTTTGGGCTGTCATGCAGGCACAGTCATGTATGGAAAGGTACACCAGACAAGGTCTGAGGGAGCTGAGAGCATGTCGCACATCCATGACTGACAGTATGCGTGACATTGCGGATGCTATCCGTAATTTCACCGATGTCATAGACAGACGTTGTGGGGACATATTACAGCAGTTCCACAACCACATGTCCATGAGCCAGGGCAATGGTGGACGGTTGCGGCATCGACATGGCCGTATGTCAGCAACAGCAGCAGCTGGCAGTCGGTGTGGACAACAACAGGCCTGCAGATGCCCCCATAGTGCCAGCAGCAGCCCCAGCAATGCTGGGTCTGTGCTGTCATCAGACCACCCCAGGAGACCACATGCACGTGGCTCTGGACAGTCCCAACAGGGACCTGTGTCCAGTCAACAAACTCCAGCTTCTGATGACAGTACCCAGTCTGGCTTAGTACCGGATACGGTCTGTAGCACCCCTGCCAGGCACAGGTACCATGTCCATGCCCACAGACACTGATCTGTATGACCTGCCAGGTGCAGTCTGTGGCTGTCCACAAACTCCAGTATATGGCAGCCATGAGGTGGAACTGAGTGCATGCATACACACATGTGAAATGTTAACACCTAGGGCTACCACATACACACACACACACTGCACCAACAGTGCCCCACCCTGTACTGCTGTCCCTCGCCAACACACATACACATACATGTCAATTGGTGGTATCAGTGGCAGACTCAGGCATACCTAATTCACACCCTGTGCATATGATGAAACTGTGCCACCTCCTGCAATCTCCAACATCAGTGCAGGAACAAGTAAACATGTTGCTGATGCACAGGGTGACTACATAGAAGTGTATTACTAGTATCATGTTGGTAACAGTACAGTGTGCTGATATGATTGTGTGTATATCCCAGCATGCCTGATGCAGTAACTGTATGACTGTCCTGAATTGTTATCTACACCCATAGTAAGTACCATAGTGTAACAGCTGCACATGATTGCATACCGGTGGTAAGGATGTCAACAGATAGCCACATACATAGGTAGCAGAGGGGAGAAGCTAATGCAAGTAGTGATACGCAATGATGGACATGTACACTAATGGTGGCATGTTGCCCACAACGACTATGCAATGTGGATGTTTGCGCATGTTGATATGTGTGCAGTACCAATTTAATTCAAATTACAATTAAATATGACATAATATCAGTTCTACCATGGACATCTGAGCTGTGCATTCTTGGGTACATGTTGATAGTGCCTGCATATTTGCACTGTTACCTACTGGAAGTGTTACCCCTTCTTTGTTGTACAATGGACTACTTCCAGGCCTGCTTACTGTAGCTTTGTTTGCATGCAGTGCAGGAACAGGTAAACATGTTGCTGATGCACAGGGTGACTATATAGAAGTGTATTACTAGTATCATGTTGGTAACAGTACAGTGTGCTGATATGATTGTGTGTATATCCCAGCATGCCTGATGCAGTAACTGTATGACTGTCCTGAATTGTTATCTACACCCATAGTAAGTACCATAGTGTAACAGCTGCACATGATTGCATACCGGTGGTAAGGATGTCAACAGATAGCCACATACATAGGTATCAGAGGGGAGAAGCTAATGCAAGTAGTGATACGCAATGATGGACATGTACACTAATGGTGGCATGTTGCCCACAACGACTATGCAATGTGGATGTTTGCATGTTGATATGTGTGCAGTACCAATTTAATTCAAATTACAATTAAATATGACATAATATCAGTTCTACCATGGACATCTGAGATGTGCATTCTTGGGTACATGTTGATAGTGCCTGCATATTTGCACTGTTACCTACTGGAAGTGTTACCCCTTCTTTGTTGTACAATGGACTACTTCCAGGCCTGCTTACTGTAGCTTTGTTTGCATGCAGTGCAGGAACAGGTAAACATGTTGCTGATGCACAGGGTGACTATATAGAAGTGTATTACTAGTATCATGTTGGTAACAGTACAGTGTGCTGATATGATTGTGTGTATATCCCAGCATGCCTGATGCAGTAACTGTATGCACATGATTGCATACCGGTGGTAAGGATGTCAACAGATAGCCACATACATAGGTAGCACAGGGGAGAAGCTAATGCAAGTAGTGATACACAATGATGGACATGTACACTAATGGTGGCATGTTGCCCACAATGACTATGCAATGTGGATGTTTGCGCATGTTGATATGTGTGCAGTACCAATTTAATTCAAATTACAATTAAATATGACATAATATCAGTTCTACCATGGACATCTGAGCTGTGCATTCTTGGGTACATGTTGATAGTGCCTGCATATTTGCACTGTTACCTACTGGAAGTGTTACCCCTTCTTTGTTGTACAATGGACTACTTCCAGGACTGCTTACTGTAGCTTTGTTTGCATGCATGTCTGCTTGAGGTTCCCTGGAACACTGATTCCACCTGCAATGTATATTTACAGAGCTTCTGTGGATTCCTAGTGACATCTGCATAGCGTACTATATGTATGTCAATTTTTCACCTGACAGAGCATCACTGTTTGTCCTGTTCGCATGTACATTGCCTGTGACACATTCCATATGACTTACCTGGCATTTACCCACATGTGCAGTCATATATGCCAGTGCTATGAAATCAGTAGCAGTACACCCACACGTACTCACCTTCAGTATGTTGTTCCGCATTGGCCCTATGTGTTGGTAATCACCATGGCAATCACACTACTATGGTAGCATGTGCAAAGGAAACCTGTGAATCACCTCTATGGTCCAGTTGTGGTTTATGTGAGTCATGTGGCAATGTCACAGCTGCCACATGTATGCAGTCAACCCTCTCCCCTGGCCAGGAATGTACAACACATGTGTGAGATGCCACCACATAGCCAATCTGGGGACAGAGCACTCTGAACCCAGTACTGCCATACCCTGTCAGGTGGCATAACATACTACAGTGACTACAATACCAGTCTGACAGAGAACCGCACTGACAGTAATCCGAACACACTGGGGCATACTTGGAGACTCAGAATAGCATCCTGCCTGAGCATCACACACCTCCGCAGCTGGCACAGGCATATGTGAAGTCGGAACATAGCACATGCCACACATGGCACACACATCCCGTGTGCCACACACTCACAGCCTGTAGGGCTACCAACACACCTGCTACAGATGTGTTGGGTACCTCTCTTGGCTGCTGCAGCGGGGTCCCGCTCAACAGGCTGTACATGGTGAAGGTCACAGTGATATGCCCGTGGGGCACTATGGTCCACCACAAAACACATGCATACAGGTCAGTCAGAGGCATGGACACATATGACTCAGTCATTGTCCATGCCACTATGGATGACCTGAGACATACCTCCCTGGACTACATGATAGGGAACATAGAAGGGCTCTCTCAGCATGTGGCATGGGCCAGTATGAGCCTGACCTTGGTTGCCATCATACCCTCACCAGGTATGCTACCACAATATGTAGGAAGGGTGTTCTATGTCTACATTCTGCTCAATCTCCAATGTCATTCATAGGGTATCCAATGGCTGTCAAAGTGTGCTTACATGCTAGGGAAGCCACAATGATTTCAGGGCAGCTTGCACGTGACACCCATGGGCCATTGTATATTGGCGAAGCCCCTTGATACACACATAGTGCCTTTTGCTGCAGGACATGGATTACATAGCCACCTCCGTGGGTATCACACGGGATAGGACACTAACAGTAATGCTACACAACACCAGCAGGGTACACCGCAAGATGCATGCACTGGACACTGTCCTCAGCACGGTAAACTGCAATATCTGTGCAGTAACAGATTCCTGATTCACGGCTCACAGGTGCAACCCATCCCTGCCAGGTTATACCTCATACCATGCCTGTCATCCCCTACACATGTAACACACTTGAACAGGGGGGTGGTATCTCAAGGCACCACAGATACACACACCTCCAGGTTGTTGGCACAGCACACAGCATCAGGGCCTATCCATGAGCAGCTAACAGTGTGTTGGACTGCCTTCTGGTTCATAGACTGGCACACACAGCCCTCCCATACACAGGAAACCCACCTGTCCTCCCTAACAACACTGGGAATAAGACAGTCTCTAGATATGTCTTTATATGGCTGGATTGCATCCAGCCGAACATTGTGTGTGAGCATTACTGTAGCTACAATACATTAGCTGAAAGGTTCCCAGCATGTAGTCACTGAATTTCAGTGGAACAACATGTTACCACTCCCACAACAGGTGGGAACATGCAGCACCTGTTCATCGACTACATGTAGACTATATGGCCCAGACCAGACGTGTATCCCCTGCTGTTAGGATGATACCATATACAACTCACACTGTATATACACATACCGCATGCGGCCCCTGCACAGTAAGACACAATCATAATGTTATGCATTGCAAATACCATTTATCCACTTGAGGCACATGTCAGACATGGTAACTACTGAAGGTCACAGGTATATATGTGTATGTGTCACACACATACATCATGTGTGCATTGCATTGCTGGTTTAAGCAATGTCATGCATTGTTATGAACAACAACCCACACATGGTCATATTGTGTGACACAACCACACGTGGCAGTTGTGGGTTTCCAAAACATACCTATCTGTGCTCTGACAGTGGTAATAGACCCAGTAGCAGAGCGCACTATTGGCATTACTGGGCAATTATACCTGTTTGGCTGTACTGATAGTGTGGTGACATCACCTGTGTTTACTGGGGGGATATGCAGCATCTGGTGTATTATAGTAGTTGCCAAAAGGAACTGTTCTCTCGCACTTGCAATTACACACACCCTACTAACCCCCCCACACACACACTTGCCATTTGCAGGATTCGTACCCCTATCTAACTATGTCATGACATGTGAGAAAGGCGCATTAGCGAAGTGCACTATTCGGATTACTAGGAGGTTCCTTTTCTCCGGCTATACTTATAGGGTGCTGACATCATCAGTGTTTGGAAAGGGTAATGTGCATCATATAGTGTGTTCTCCTGATTGCCAAAAAGCACATGTCTTTCATACAGAATTGCACACACACAAACTCTCCTCATCCAAACACACACACTTGCCATTTGCAGGATTCAAACCCCTACCTAATTATGTTATGACACTTGAAAGAGACGCATTATCGGAGTGCACTGTTTGGATTATTTGGAGGTTTCCCTTCTCCAGCTGTACTTATAGGGTGCTGAAATCATCAGTGTTTGGAAAGGGTAATGTTCATCATATAGTGTGTTCTAATTGCCAAAATTCACATATCTTTCATACAGACTTGCCAGCACACACACTCCCTTTATCCACACACTTGCCATTTGCAGAATTCAAACCCCTACCTAGCTATGTGATGACACTTGAGAGAGAGACGGATTAGTAAGCGCGCTATTCACATTACTAGGAGGTTTCCCTTCTCCTGCTGTACTTATAGGGTGCTGACATCATCAGTGTTTAGAAAGGGGAATGTGCCTCCTGTAGAGTGTTTTCCCAGTTGCCAAAAGGGACATTCACCTCACACACACACTAACTCCCCTCCACACACACTGGGCATTTGCAGGATTCAAACCCCTACCAAACTATGTTATGACACTCGAGACGGATGCATTAGCAGAGCGTGCTATTCACATTACTGGGAGGTTACCCTTCTCCTGCTGTACTTATAGGGTGCTGACATCATCAGTGTTTGGAAAGGGTAATGTGCATCATATAGTGTGTTCTCCTGATTGCCAAAAAGCACATGTCTTTCATACAGAATTGCACACACACAAACTCTCCTCATCCAAACACACACACTTGCCATTTGCAGGATTCAAACCCCTACCTAATTATGTTATGACACTTGAAAGAGACGCATTATCGGAGTGCACTGTTTGGATTATTTGGAGGTTTCCCTTCTCCAGCTGTACTTATAGGGTGCTGACATCATCAGTGTTTGGAAAGGGTAATGTTCATCATATAGTGTGTTCTAATTGCCAAAATTCACATATCTTTCATACAGACTTGCCAGCACACACACTCCCTTTATCCACACACTTGCCATTTGCAGAATTCAAACCCCTACCTAGCTATGTGATGACACTTGCGAGGGAGACGGATTAGTAAGCGCGCTATTCACATTACTAGGAGGTTTCCCTTCTCCTGCTGTACTTATAGGGTGCTGACATCATCAGTGTTTAGAAAGGGGAATGTGCCTCCTGTAGAGTGTTTTCCCAGTTGCCAAAAGGGACATTCACCTCACACACACACTAACTCCCCTCCACACACACTGGGCATTTGCAGGATTCAAACCCCTACCGAACTATGTTATGACACTCGAGACGGATGCATTAGCAGAGCGTGCTATTCACATTACTGGGAGGTTACCCTTCTCCTGCTGTACTTATAGGGTGCTGACATCATTAGTGTTTAGAAAGGGGAATGTGCATCCTGTAGAGTGTTTTCCCAGTTGCCAAAGGGACATTTCCCTCGCACAGACTTGCACACACAACAACCCCACTCACCCACACACACACACTGAGCGTTTGCATGGTTCAAACTCCTACCTAACTATATTATGACACTTGAGGGAGACGCATTAGCAGAGCTCGCTATCCGAATTAGTGGGCATCTGGTCTGCACCTGCAGTATTTATAGGGTGCTGACATCTTTATTTCTACAGAGGTATGTACATCTAGTACTACCTGTCAGGTGGAGGATAGCATATATATGCATTTGCAGCCACCTACATCAGGGTCAGATATGCACATCGCACTGGCAGGTTATGTTCTATACCATGCTTCGTGACCACAGGACCTGTAACACACAACGCAACCAGTCCAGAACACCCCTCCCACATCCAGGACACACACTTTGCTTCCCTGGGAACAGTGCCGGGATATGCAGGTGTTCACATACAGCATTCCAGTTGTTAACATCAGGTACAGGCATATTGTGTGTGGGAAATACTCAGGCCTCTACAACATTACCCTACAGCCACTACAATTTGTGGTTCCATGTGCTATGGCAGAACCACTCACCACAGCCACATGGGGGAATACATATTGCACCTGTCCATCTGCAACATGGGTACTCACTGTTCCACACCAGAGGTAGATCACCATTGTGGATATCTGACCATACCCACCTTTCCCTGGACATCCATATCCCATCCCCACCCCCAGGCAAGGTTGTCACTGCAAACAAACTGTATTTAGCACAAGCAGACTCTACACTTGTGAAGACTGGGGTGAAAGACTTCAAAGGACCCATGCTGGGGGACTATACTGGCCACTCTGCATATTCCTTGACAATTGCATTCTATGAGCATGTGTAAGGTTTGCATTGATCATGCTATCCCACATATACCCATGACTGCTCCACAACAGGACACCTGTCAGGTGTACACCAGCCATATATGAGCTGCCCAACAGACAGAGTGAGCTAATACATTGCAGAGCTGTAGCCCACAGAGGGAGGACATCTCTGAACAGTACCGGCACGACACTTCAATCCCACATAATCATCACAACACAGTGTTGACAGTGAAATTGTCCAGACAATACAGACAGGGCTCCCCTCAGTCTGTTATTGATGCCCACTTACTGTTAGAGGTCCTCAGCAACCCTCTTCCAGCACACACCAACAACATGGATGTGGCTTAGCACATTCAAACCCTGGGATCTCCACTGTGTCCCTGCTTGACAAAGGCACAGCACACTAGCCTCACACAATGCCTTATGTGACCTACTTTACAGTGGCACAGTAGCCTACTGTACTGGGGATGCAGATGCCAAGCACACTCTGGCTAAGCTGTCATTCCCTAGGGCAAACAGCCTAGTATTGACCTCTACATCCATATGTTTAATTGTCAGATGCACAATATTTGTTGCTGATAGACTGTTTGCAGGTCTTTATTGCCATAGCATTCCCTGTTTCTATGAACAACTTGTGTATCTGTGGAAGATGTTTGAATATGAGGGGGATCCACTATATCACTTATGTCTCTGTAGTCATTTACTGTGTGCACTGGGCAGATTGCTGTGATGTGTCTGGTTCCTGGAATGACACGTACAAATACCAGATATGTGTGGCCAACTGCTAAACGGAGATATGGCCTAAGTGTGTGAGCATGCCCAGTTCAGCCTTTCCATGGCATGTTGTCTGACATATGCCTCATTTATCAAAGTGTGAGCATGCCCAGTGTGAGCTTTCCATATGTTGAACTCTGCAGTCCACCACATATTTGGATGAGTGTGAACTTCAACAATATCTCACGTTTATGGTTGTGTGTTGGGTGTCATGTTGTGTACTTACTGGCCAACTGCTTTGTGTCTGAACACAACAGGGATTATACTGTGCCTGCAGGGTTTGCATGGGATACTTTGCATACAGTTGTCAACATCCTTTCATACTGACCTAACACTGTAGTACCGTATAGTGTACTGGTTCAGTACTTTCACTGTGGTGGACAGTATCCTGGGCTTTAGTCCTATCACTGCTTTAAATATTCATAGTGAGCACAACCGACTGTTTAGGGGCCAGTTGTGTACATATGACCATGTTGCATTATGTTCAGAGATGGACTACCTAAACCAGGCTTGTCCAACATTGGTAGAGTATTCCACAACATAGGTGGACATTGGCAAACACTAGCGATGTGCCCTAGGCCATTTCTAATGCTAGTCAGAGAGTGTGTTTGTCCTTCGACACACATTGTAACTGGAGTTTGCCATGACATATGTCATGGTTAGTATACTGTGCCTCCGTCTACCTGTGACATAACAGTGATACCCAGGGTAAACCTACCATCTCCCATCCACTCATCAAGATTCCTCTTGAGGAGTGTTAATGGGTGACTCTCTGGCTAACCTGTACTGGGAGTTTACTCAAGAGTGGGGGTGGCTTCTGTGTTATAGATCATTCAGTACAGCTTGTCCTATGTATGTCAGTGCTGGGGTTCAGGTCTCTCATGTGCATAGCTCACTGCCATTCAGATTGTACAAGGTGCAGCATGTTCATTGATTCCAGCTTGGACATGGCTTCATACATCAGGC
The DNA here is from genome assembly GCF_019279795.1 of Protopterus annectens. Lineage (NCBI taxonomy): Eukaryota > Metazoa > Chordata > Ceratodontiformes > Protopteridae > Protopterus > Protopterus annectens. Next base: position 255,174,861 of record NC_056731.1, read on the forward strand.
ACAGCTTGCCTCTGGGTGGGCAGTATGGCAGTGTGTGGAGCTGCAGTTTGTTTAATCAGGCAACACATGGCATCTGTTCAAGCTCTTTGCTACTCCTGGTGAGGTACTGTTGTGGACTTTACAGTTGATGGAGGTGTCTGCTGAGGTTCATCCCACAGGGGCTATTGTAGTCAATTGTAACGCTGATGAAGGATGACTGCAGAGCCACAATGACCTCCCCTTATCTAGATCTGACAACCTTCATGATTAGGTGGGTATATGGTATGTTTCTGTGAACACTACAGCCACATGTTTGTCCAATGCAGGATATCTATCACCTTGTGTCCCCAGGTCTCTCATTACATGTTAGGTACGTAATGGGTTAACACCTGCGTGGTAATTGGTGGGCACTTACTGTATATCCAAGGTGGTTGACTATACACATTTCTACAATTAGCTTGCTGACATGGCTATGGCACCAGTTGTCTGTTTCTATGTGGCCCTTTTGTGGGATGCTTGTGTCAGCTGTGGGTCAAATATGGTGGGCAGTTTGTACTCCTCTGCATACATGTTCAGTCACAGTCCTTCCATGTTGGCCTGTACCTATGGGACATATATACGAAACGAGGGAGGTCCCAGGACCAAGCCTTGTGGGATGCCACTTATATCTGGTTTGTAGTCTGACATGGCTGCAGCATGTTTGACCATGTCAGTTCTGTCCTTGGTCTGGTTTGCAACCCCTCTACTGACATAGGGGTTTATATTTAAGCTGGTGCATATATCTATACTGAACATGTAGGGTATTGTATGGAAGCATTTGCAAGGTCCTGCTACGCTGTGTGGACCACATTGCCCTCATCAATTACCTTAATGACTGTTTCACATGGGTCAAACATGTTTAGGGCAGGATCTGCACTTACGACAGCCACACTTGGTAGGGTCTGGTGTCAGTAGGTCCCCGATAGCTTTATGTCTGCGGTACATGCTGATCCTTTCCATAGCTGTGCAGACCAAGCTTGTCAGGATTCTGGGGTGGTAGTTTGCAGTATCCATTCAGGCAACACCTTTGTTGAGAAGGACCACTGTTGTTGTACACTGCTCTTTGGGTACATATCCTGTGGTAAGGCTGACATTGAGCAGTAGTGTGATTTGGCATTCCATTCTTCTTGGAGTCCATGTTGGACTCAGCCCAGGACACCATCTCATACCTTTGCTGCTGTGTGTTTTGCTTTGTAGATACTGGCTGTTACCTCAGCATCTGCAATGTCAGGGGGCCAGCAGTCTGCTGGGATAGATATTTTGCATTCTGGGGGAGGGGGGGGGTTTGCACTGCACCTGTCAGGTTGTATGTTGGCAATATGTGTGACGATATGTGTGGCGATATGACAATATGTGTGTGTGTTTGGTATGTTGTTTGTAATATTTGTGTGATTCGGAGCATATCTGTGAATTCCCAACATGGTTCCTACCATCAGCTGAGTAAGCCTTGGGATTATCCTTAGTGTCCTGTACAATTTGTATCTTCATAGGTTTATAGGTTCATACTAGGCTGTCCACCCTAGGGCATTTGTAAGCCTAGCCAGAGTGTGTGTGTCTTTCGCCGCCCCTTGCTATGTGAATACTATGGCCATTTGTGATTTACTTTACTGTGCCTCTGTCTGGACGTGACACAGTGAAGACCCCCAGTGTACATCTACGATCATCCTTCCACTTGGCAATATTCCTGTTGAGGGGTGTCAGTGAGGGGCTCTGCCTAACATGGAGTGGATCTTGTTCCAGGCCTCTGGGTTATGTATCTGTCGCTCCAGCACATCCTATTTCGTTATGTGTTGAGGTTGACATCTGTCACTCTCACAGCTCCAATGGCTTTGATTTTCCTGGGGTGGAGCATGTCCATTACTCCTGTGTTGGACATGGCCTTGTACAACAGACATACAATGCCTCTGTGTAGGCAGTATGTGACTGCATTAAGCTGGGGTGTCTACAGCCAGGCAGCATATGACATATATTTGAGACCCTTTATCCTCTTGGTGAGGTACCTTTGAGGTCTTTCTAACCGCTGCAGGTGTCAGGTAAGGTACATCCCATATGAGTCATTGTACTAGATTATGGGTCTGATAAGAGAACAGTATAGGGGCACAATGACCTCTGTTGATGTAGATGTGAATCCTTTCATGATACGGTGTCCAATATAGACAGTCTTCCTAGCCACATTGGCAATGTGAGTGTCGCATAACAGGTTACTGTCCACTTGTGTCCCTAGGTCCCTGATTACTCCTTGCATACATAATGGTTTACCACCTATGTGGTAATTTGTGAGTACCTTGTTTGGTATTTGGTGGGACATTCATACTGTCTAGTGTCTTCAGGACGTCTGGGTGGGGTTCCTGTGTGTGAGAGTGTGGTCTGTAGCATGCTACAGACTGTACAGCAGTTTTGACTACAGTTAGGTGCACACAGGTGGTCTCCGCTGCTTCGTGCATTGACAGTTACCTGGACATATGGGTGTCTGTGCTGCATATGGATACTCTCCCTCCTTTTATGTTTTGGTCCAGGTTTTGAGGCCATAACGCATGATATGAGGTATAACCTGGTAGTGCTGGTGTGCTGTCAGTAGGCTTGCAGCAGGTTTCTGTCACTGCACAGACATCAATGTTCTCCATACTGGGAAGGGCCTCAGGAGCATGCATATTGTGGTTTACACATCTGGCATTGGTCAGCATTACCCTTATGTTTCTTACCACTTATGCTTTCTAGGGTGGTGGGTTAGTCTTTTCAGCCTTGCCTACGTACGGCTCTATGGAGGTGGCAAAAGCCTTATCCAATATCCAGATGCCCAGGGTAACAGGTGCAAGCCATCCCTGGAACAGCAGCATGGCTTGTCATGCATGACATCTCAAGCAGACAGACATTAGATCCTCTTGGACTGACAGCTGTAATTGTGCCACCTGTTAAAGCTGATCATTCTGTGTTTGTACTGTGGCATCATTCTTGGTGAGGGTAGGATGCTGCAAATGGCCAGTGTCATACCGGCCTGGAGTACATACTCAGAGAGCTCATCCATGTCTCTTTTCATGTAGTCCAGGGAGGTACATCTCAGGTCATTCACACCAGCATGGACAATGACTGCATCATATTTCTACTTGCTTTGGGGTGACCTGCGTACTTGTGTTATGTGGCATATTGTAGTAGCCTACAGGCAGCTTACTGTACCCTTTCCCTTGTTCAGTCTGGTGAGTGGGACAGCAGTGTGTCTGCCTATAGAGACACGAATTACAACTGTATCAGGCATGTTGTTTCTCCTTCTGGCCTGTGACTGTTTGGCACACCAGCTTTGTGTACTATGTGTTGCATGTGCTATGTTTGGAGGTTGTGGTTGCTTGGGGGTCTGCTTTGGAGGCCTCTGTTGGTGTGGTGTGTTTGTAATTATGGCCTCTGGGAATGTTTTTCTGTGTTTATGTGTTTGGTTTACAGTTGTGATAGGTCTATGTGGGACTGGGTTTGTGGTGTGTGTGGTTACCTTCTCCTCCTGACTAGTTTTGACAGTACTGAGTTGGGGGAGCTCAGCCTCTGGTTTGGATAAATGGTTGCATCTCTCACATATATTTGTATTTATTGGGGGGAGTTGAGGGTTGTCTGTGTACTTGGGGCAGGTGTAACATTGCCTCAGGATTCACAGATTCTACTTGTTGTAGCTGGCCTTAGTGGATTGTATGTGTGGACATATTTTATTGCCATACTACTGATCAGTGATTATTTCCCTTATTATGTTTGCTCTATCATGTAGTAGCTTCCTCATTCTCTTGCATGAAAGAAAAGGTGAGACTCCGCTGGATGTTCCACTGCTTTATTAAAATACACAAAAAGTTGTATCCAAAACTGGTAAGAAACTCCAACAAAATAAATATCCACTGACAAGCGCTTTCTGGTTAAAACCCTTCATCAGATCACATACTAAAAACACTTCCTGATATTTAAAATACATGTCAACCAATGAGAGTTAGTAAAAAGCCCGCCTTTTCTGCAAGGCTGGTTTTAAAGGTACACAGTCATTTAAGCCCGAGTTCTGTGGGCCATCAATTCCAAAATCCATTTGGACTCCATAGATTCAGTTAATAGTTTAACATCACCCCCCCTATTGTTCATGACAACATTAACCACTGCTTTGAATTTAAAATTATGTGTGGGGTGGGTCTCAATATGCTTATATAAAGCATTATGTGCATCTTTATTCCTAATTGAAGACATATGTTGCGATATTCTTACCTTAAACATATTGTTGGTCTTGCCAACATAAAAACATATGCATTCAGTGCACTCCGCTATGTAAACTAAATTACTTGTCCTACAGGTAGCTTTTGCTTTGAAATTAAAGACATGTCCACTGACTGGATGTGTAAAGGTGTAATCTTTATTTATAAATTGGCATGCTTTACAATATCCACATGGGACACTGCCAATTTTTTCTTTTAGGATACAAGTTTGGGTTACTGTTTTCTCTTTACAAAGGATATCTTTTAGATTCTTGTTTCTCCTATAACCAAATTGTGGATAAGCCCCCGCTATATTTCTTAACTTGTTATCTCCCCTCAAAATATTCCAGTTTCTGTTGACAATATCCCTGATGTTTCCTATATTACTACTATATGTAAACAGTACCCTTGGTTCATTAAGTTTGTGTGTGGTATTAGTGGTTCTTATTTCCCCTTTATTACATTTAAGCCATGGCTTAAATCTGTTACCTCTTTTTGTGTGATTATAGGAGAAACAAGAATCTAAAAGATATCCTTTGTAAAGAGAAAACAGTAACCCAAACTTGTATCCTAAAAGAAAAAATTGGCAGTGTCCCATGTGGATATTGTAAAGCATGCCAATTTATAAATAAAGATTACACCTTTACACATCCAGTCAGTGGACATGTCTTTAATTTCAAAGCAAAAGCTACCTGTAGGACAAGTAATTTAGTTTACATAGCGGAGTGCACTGAATGCATATGTTTTTATGTTGGCAAGACCAACAATATGTTTAAGGTAAGAATATCGCAACATATGTCTTCAATTAGGAATAAAGATGCACATAATGCTTTATATAAGCATATTGAGACCCACCCACATAATTTTAAATTCAAAGCAGTGGTTAATGTTGTCATGAACAATAGGGGGGGTGATGTTAAACTATTAACTGAATCTATGGAGTCCAAATGGATTTTGGAATTGATGGCCACAGAACTCGGGCTTAAATGACTGTGTACCTTTAAAACCAGCCTTGCAGAAAAGGGGCTTTTACTAACTCTCATTGGTTGACATGTATTTTAAATATCAGGAAGTGTTTTTAGTATGTGATCTGATGAAGGGTTTTACAAAGCACTTGTCAGTGGATATTTATTTTGTTGGAGTTTCTTACCAGTTTTGGATACAACTTTTTGTGTATTTTAATAAAGCAGTGGAACATCCAGCGGAGTCTCACCTTTTCTTTCATTGTACTTATTTTTCGGCTGTTTGGTGAGTCTGAGGCATAGCAAAGAACATTATTTGGTCATTCTCTTGCATGGTTTGGTAATGGCTGGAGTCCAGCATGCCAGATGCCTGCGTGTATGACATTGTGTCTTGTTGCTGTTTGTGATTGCATAATCCAGGCATTCCTGGCTGTGTTCATGGAATGCCTGTATAACAGGTTCTGCGGTGTGTCCCATATTTTGCACCTGCACAGGGCCTTTAATGGATTCCACATCAGTTTGGAGGGGTGCAACTTATGCTTTACACATGTTTTTCACTGTGGTTTTATGGCCAGGGACTGTGGTCAGGATGTGTATATCCGGTGTGATTACTCTATGGTCTGGTCTTACCAGTGAGGGTTACACTTCTCATCTTGACATCCAGTACCCATGTTGCTGATTATCACATCCAGTATGCTTACCCCTCTTGTGGGAGTGGTACATTGTTCCTGGGCATTTTGGTTTATGGATTCTAGGAACTTTTCTCCTACAGTGTTGGTGTTAGTATAATGCTCCCAGTGTATGTCTGGATATTTTCAGTCAACCAATATAATGTGGTTTGGGGGGCTTGATATATTCATGTATTCCAACATAGGCCAGGTGCAGTTCCTGGTGTTAGGATGGTAGTCTGTAGCAGGCTATATACTGGGAGGGGGTTTTAGCCACTGGTACTTGACCATGGCTAGTCCATGCTGCTTCTTGTTGTGGTACCAACATGGGGGTGTGGTTATCCTTGACAATTATTGCTAGTCACCCTCCTTTTGTAGCTTGTTCCATGTTTTGAGGCTGTACAGCACAGTATGAGGTGTAACCTGGTAGTGTTAGGGTGCTGATGTGAGCCTTGACCCAGTTTTCTGTTACAGGACAGATATCAACATTCTCCATACTGGGTGCGTTTACACTGCACGCATCTTGCTGTTTAGACTTCTGGCATTGGGTAGCATTACATCTAGGTTTTTATCCCTTGTGGTACCTATGGAGGTGGGTTTGTGTTTTGAGACTTACCTATTCAGGGCACGCTGTGGGTACTGACAGCCTTTGCCAGTATCCATGAGGCCTGGACTGATAGGTGCACGCCACCTCTAGCAGGTGGTGCATCATGTCATGCTCAGCATGTCATCCCAGGCTGGAACACATTGGCTCCCCTTTGACTAACTGCATTACTTCAGCCAATTATTGCAATTGATCATCCCATCGTCATATTGTGGCTTCATGCTTGGTGAGGGTGGATGTTAGTCAGGGTCCTCAAGTGTGCATATGGTACATGGTGTTACATTACTTAACACATGGCATTCATGCCTCAGGTAGTGCTGCTGGGCTGCCTATGTCGGATGCACATATTACACTCCCTGTACATGTTTGAGAGCAGGTCATGTCATTTTAGGCATCCATGTTATTATATGAGAGAGTCAGAGAGGGGTATCATTCCCTGGGTTCCTACTGAGCCACTGTATGTGCTATGCGTTGCCTCTTTGCCAAGGCCAGGGCATACTGGGCACGCCTCCTTCTGCCTACTGGGGCAGGCTCAGGTTGTTCCTCCTCTGAGTCACGCTCTGTCTGTGATGGCCTTGGCAATGGTGGGGGGGCTGTTTGGCCCAGCCCTATGCTGGTCCTTCTGCAGCTGTTTTCACAAGATCATATTATGTAGTATAGCACATACCATGACAATTTGGGTACATGTAGTTGGTGAGTACTGCAAGGCTCCACCAGATGTGTCCAGACACTGGAACCGTGACTTCAGCAGCCCAAACACACGCTCTATTACATTACGTGTTTGAGCGTGTGCCTCATTATGGCGTTCCTGTTCAGGTGTGTGTGCGTTTCTGATAGGTGTCATCAGCCACGGCTCCAGTGCATAACCTGCATCCCCCAGTAGGTGTCCGTGTGGGATGTCCCCATTGGCAAATGTCTGGTACAGCTGCGTCAAATGCCAGATGTGGGAATCATGGTAGCTCTCAGGGCAGCCAGCACACACATTCATTATTATGCCCTGGGCATCACACATGACCTGGCAGTTGATGGAGGGGAAGCCCTTGCGGTTAATGTAGGCCCTACCCCGCTCACCGGCTGGTGCTTTGATGCGTATGTGCATGCAGTCTATTGCACCCACTACCTCAGGGTATTCCGCTATTTGCTGGAAGAGATGCATATTGCTGGCCAATACCTCACGGGCATTGGGGAAATATACATGATCACCGACATGGCATCCAGGGACTGGTGCAGTACTCTGGAGGCTGATGCCTGTGATATCCCCATCATATCACCAGTTGGTCTCTGGAAGGTACCTGTTGCTAGTATTCTTAGGCCAACACATACCTTGGTTTCCACTGGGATAGGTTCCCCTCTGTTGGTTCTGTGTGTGAGGCGTGGCCTGCATAGCTTGACAATTTGCTGCAGGAGGTCTCTGTCCACTCTATAGCGCTCCACTATCTCCAGCTCATGTAACCCATGGTAGGTGACCCTGGGCCTGTACACTCTTCTCCATCTCCTCACTGTGGGTTGTCTGGCACCATTTGCATTGTCACCACCCTCAACAAGTCGCCTATGTCTCCTTATGACAGCTATGGCAGCCCCTAGCATTTCTGCTCTGAGTTCAGCTTTTTCAGTTTTCACTTCTAATAGCTTACTCCTGTCTTGCAGTGTCTCTTGAGAGATACATCCTGCACTGCTGTTTGCAGAGTTTTAAGTGTTTGGCTGAGCTACTATTCTGCCTGTGTAATTGCCTGCTTCTAATTGTTTTCACCTGCTAGCTCCAGCAGTATTCCCTGCTAGCTTCCTACTAATTCTGTTGCTTCCTTTTTCCTTTATGTTTCCTCAGGGGGGAGCAACATGCATACCAGCAAAAACACGCTCACAGTGGCTTACACGCACGCATACATGCTTACACGGTTTAGAATCATCTTATTCGGGTTAAAACGCACGCACACCAGCGCAAACAGTGTTACAAGTCTGAAACAAAGTAGACAAGCAAATCGACTCCAGGAAGCAAAAACCAGAACAAACACCAAAGACCACACTAATTTACCTAGGTTTCGTCTTTAATCAGACTTCTTCAGAATACAAATGATAAAAAACACTCCCTTTTTATATATATGACACATAGAAATGACATCACCAAATTGATGGTGCAAGTAAAAATTCCTTTCAAAATAAAAGGAACACTAACCACAAGGTTAGTAACTAGTAAAAACTATTAAGATGATACACTAAAAACATGTTGTCATAAAACCAGTAGGATATAAACAATATGTAAATATTGTATATATAAATGTTGTAAATGTGTGTGCATGCACTGATAACTTTATCCCAAAATATTCTTAAATTTCAAAATAGGCATAATACTAATTATGTGTATCATCTTAATAGTTTTTACTAGTTACTAACCTTGTGGTTAGTGTTCCTTTTATTTTGAAAGGAATTTTTACTTACACCATCAATTTGGTGATGTCATTTCTATGTGTCATATATATATAAAAAGGGAGTGTTTTTTATCATTTGTATTCTGAAGAAGTCTGATTAAAGACGAAACCTAGGTAAATTCGTGTGGTCTTTGGTGTTTGTTCTGGTTTTTGCTTCCTGGAGTCGATTTGCTGGTCTACTTTGTTTCTGGTTTGGTTCTTCTTTAGTATAGATAGTGTTACAAGTCTACCAACATGCTCCCACATGCTCAGTCTGCCTTACACGCGTGCACACTGTCCTACCCGCGCCTCATGGCACGCACATGTGCGCATGCACACCCAGCAAGAAACTTTGGTGTAAGTAACAGTGTACACCTTCCATTTCTTGACTTTCCCATGCTTATCTTGTGGCACTCCTCTTTCCATGATCTGTGTCTGTCATCTGTCATGTAACACTGACCTCCAATGAACTGCATTTCTTTCTACCATTCCCCCCTGTGATGTCACCTATCTCCTACTCTATTCCTCCCCCTTATGTATCTCTTACACTACTCAGAATGTGCTCATTTGCTATGTGACAGTGAGATTCAGTATCCTAACCCTCATTTACATCAGATTGCCTACTAATGCTTAGTTACATGTCTTAGACTCAGCTTCCCCCCTTAGCAACCACTAAACGGTGGCCATGTTGTTTTTGGTCTGCTGGTCCCTGCATTGTAATTCCATGTATTGCATAAAACCCACATTTGTGGGTTTATAACCTTCATTTTTATGTTTTATACAGGGCAGCCCGTTTGCGTGGGGCTGCGCTGCGTTTAAACATCGGCGATCGCCGAAAAAAAATTATATTTGCATCAGGGTACCTTGCCAATGGCCACATATTTGGCCATTGGCATGCTGCCTGACACATATGCACCCTTTATTTGGAGTTGACATGGCTACATTGTGATTTTTGCGGAAACGTACTCAGTTGTCAACTGAGTACATTTCTGCAGCTAAAACGGCTCTTACACGGGCTGCTTTCTGTTTTGTGGATCGCTACTCTACCTCATTTGCATGCCTTTCGGCTGCAAGTGAGGTATTTAGCATATCCACGCCCAGTCCATGTAAGAGACGTTTTAGCTGGTCTCTTACACAGAGTTTCGGGCTGTTCCTGGATCGCAAGGCTTGCATGGAGTCTTACACGTCTCTTACACTCTGTGTAAGCCTTCGTGAATCCTGCCCACTCTTTAAAACCAGCATTTAAATGACATTAACAAGTGCAAAGATGCTGAAAATAAATACAAATACACACAATGTATACAATCTATAAAATGGTGTTTATATAAAAATATACGTATATATAAAATGTATATAATGCAATGGAGAGTGAATCATTTAATCCTGGCCATTGCCCCGCATTTAGGCGGGCCTGCCAGATTAATTCTTTCTTTTCCAAAAGCAGCCCCCATGGGCCACCTCTTTTATCCAAGTCAACAGTGTCCACAATGAAAAATTTGAAAGAGTGGTCAGATTTTTCTGTGCAGTGTTTACTCAAGGTATTTGTGGATTTACCAAGTTTCACGAGTTACACACTGCACAATAAACGACTCTTTCAGTATGACAGTACACCTTCTTATTCACCTGTATTTTAAAACCATTCACCAAGAATTTGTGGTCTTCCATCACAAAACTACAATGAGCACAGGATCCACATGCTTGCCTGTTAAAACTAAAAGTAATGGAAAGGTAAAATATAAAAAATAAAAAATGTTTATATACATTTTTTATATATACTTTCATTTTTATATAAAGACCATTTTATAGATTTTATACATTGTGTGTATTTGTATTTATTTTCAGCATCTTTGCACTTGTTAATGTCATTTAAATGCTAGTTTTAAAGAATGCCTTTTTAAGAATATTGTTATTATTGCATTTCATGAATATTTATGAGTTCAGGGAGGTCCTTTTTAGTCAGTGTGATGGCATTGGTTTATTACTTAATTAATGCTCTTGCAGGATGCACTTAAGAGTGTTTCCTGGATTTGCTCTTATCTGATGAAGTTGAGAAGGTTCTTGATGAAAGTACTTTGTTATTTTGGTTTAATAAAAAGTGTTTTTACTACTCGCAAAGTGCTTTGCAGCCATTTACTACAAGGATTTACTTGAGTTGCTGAAGTGTGTGGTTCCAGGAGTGCTGACTTTGTTTTTCTACAGTTTGTGAACTTTTGTGCTTTTTTAGTCGGTTTTATGGCTTCAGGCCCAGATCTGGATACCACACCACCACCTTTATACTCCCAATACCTTGGGAAATTAATCAGTGATCTTGCTTTACTGTTACAAGACTTTAGTCAATGTTTGGAAAGGCTTGAGAGATTAAACACCCCCCCCCCGAACAACCAGGAAGTGCTTGGCTCACAGGGGGAAGGCAACCGTTTACTTCAGTTCAATGAGCAGACCAATTCCAGCAACGCAGATGAGAGGAAGACCAATTCAGAGCCTGTTTCACTCAGGGGAAGCAAAAATAGGACCAGAAGTGCTTTTAACACTAATTCTGATTTAAATGAACATGGAACTGAAGGCAGACGACCACAAACCACAAACAAAGGATCTAACATGCATTCTGAAGCTCCACATTTCAACACCTGGATTTCTACTACTACAAGCCTGTTTTCCCAAAGAAATGTAAGTGCTACTTCTTATAATGACAAGCTGGAGAAGTTTGATAAGTTGCTTTTAAAAATAAAGAAATTGCAACTTAATAACTTATACTTTAAAGAATGCCTTAAACTAAAGATTGTTCCTAAGGGCCTCTGCCTGCGGCAGTTTCCTACAGGCTAGATTAGTAACTCTGCATTCCATAATGAAAGAAATGGAATGAAAATAAATGTTGCATACCCTGAACCCCTGAAATCCCAAGGTTGGGGTGACCATGCACAACCTAGAGAGGATATGGTCCCCACTGAGACTTTTTTAGGGGAGGAAGAATTTCCACCACTGAGACAGTCGGAATGACTGAGGGAATGAAATTACAGACAGAACAACCCACAGGCCCCCCATTATGCCAACAGGGGCTGGGGGGTATGCATTCAATCAGAAGGGCAACAGGAGGGGTGCCTATACAAGGTACTAGCTGTGTCTGCTGAAGTTGATACAGTTTCCCCTGGTTTCTCAATTTCTTTAAATCATGATGGTGACTTTAAAGCTTTCAATTATTCTAGTGTATCGGTTGACAGTACAGACTGTGATATTTTTGCTAGAGGATTGACTTTTGTTCCTGATAAAAGTACCAATATTGAAACAGCATTATTTGATTTGAAGTTGTATACTAGAAAATTGAATCTGAATGTTTTATTTAAAGATTGTAGATCAATCATGGATCCCATTAAGTTATCCAGTACCTTTAACCTCCCCATTCATCCCTCACTACAGCTTTTTGAAAAAAATTGTGAATTAGATAAGAGAAATGTTAAAATGGCAAAAAAGCAAAAAATGGAATTTGAAACAGGATGAAATGAATAAGTTAAGACAACTCTGATAATAAGAACCTCTGGATAATGAAACCGGGCAAGGGAGGTGGGCTTGTCATGATGAACATGGTGGACTACAACAATAAAATGGGGTGTTTGCTAGCAGGTAAAGCTTACATGCAATCTTCGTTTAATGAACTACATGATGCATATAAGAAAGTGAGAAGTGTTTTACAGGATTTATTCACTGAAGGTAGTCTCTCTCTGGATGAATTTCATTTTTTAAGTATAGCACAGCCTAGGATCCCTGTCATTTTTGGGTTACCCAAGATACATAAAGACTTAGACCAACCACCTATGTGGCCCATAGTTGATGCAAGGGGCTCCATTACCCACCCTGTAGCCAAATTCTTGGACATCAGATTGAAGGACTTTGTGAAACATGAACCTTTACTATATATGGACTCATGGAACTTTTTGAGAATGATTACTATGTTAGAATTTGATGAAACAGTCAGTTTCATCACAATCGATGTCAAAGATTTGTATACGGTAATACCGCATACCTTTGGCATGGAATGGTTTTGTGAATTTTTGGTGGGTAAGGTCTTCCCCAGCCACTGGTTATCACCTGTGAGACTTTATTAGAACTAGTACTCACAAATAATTTCATTCTATTCAATAATGAACTGTTTTTACAAAGTGAAGGTGTGGCAATGGAGTCAGCGTATGGTGGCTTGTATGCCAACATAATTATGTTGGAATGGGAAAGGAGATTTGTAATAAATACCCCATGGTTTAAGTTCTGTACATTGTATACATGGTTCCTGGACAATGTCTTCATTTGTTGGAATGGTCTGAGAGAAGAGATCCCCCTATTTTTAGAATATATCAATGGCGCAACCAGTTTTTTTTTCAAGTTCACACATGAGGTTAACAGTGAACAAATAGCATATTTGGACATCTTACTGAAGAAAGAGTGTCAGTTGAAGGCCTTTGTAGCACAAATTCATAGGAAAGCAACCTATTCAAACAGCTTTCTGCATTTTAATAGTGCACACCCATTTAAACCAAAAAGAGGGGTAGTAAAGGTCCAATTTGTAAGGGCAGTCCGGATGGTTAGTTTGTTTGATAACTTCTTAGATGAGTGTGACCATCTGAAAGCTATGTTTTGCAAGAGGGGTTACCTGTTATGGCTCCTTAATGAAGTCATGATTGAGGTGGTCAACAAAAGAGAAAGAGTTTTTTTTAAACCCTTGTTAGGTCACCATGAGGTGATACCTGCCCAGGGCATGCCCCCTATTGATGGCTGTTTGGTTAATGGAGTAGGAACTGACTTGACCCAATCCAATGTTGAACAGAATTCAAATTTTAAATGTGCTTTTATTACTACTTTTAACAGTAACAGTAAGGATGTGTTAGATATTTTATTCCAAAATTGGGCTATATTGCTTAATGATAGGGATATCAGAGAATGTGTTGGAACTAAACCAAATATCATTTTTAAGAGAGGGATGAACCTGAAATGCATTTTAGAGTCCAACAGAAACATTGTACATGCAGGGTCTATGAAAAAACGTGGTTCCTTTGCTCAGTGTAGTTTTGTGATAAAAGGCCACAATTTCTTTGGGAATGGTATTAAAATACAGGTGAATAAGAAGGTGTACTGTCATACTGAAATAGTTGTTTATTGTGCAGTGTATAACTCATGTGAATGTTTCTATATCGGAAAGACAGAGGAAATTTAAAAACAGAATTTATGAGCATTTAAGGGATATCAGACTTGGTAAATCCACAAATGCCTTGAGTAAACACTGCACAGAAAAATCAGACCACTCTTTCAAATTTTTCATTGTGGACACTGTCGACTTGGATAAAACAGGTGGCCCATGGGGGCTGCCTTTGGGAAAGAAAGAATTAATCTGGCAGGCCCACCAAAATGCAGAGCAATGGCCAGCATTAAACGATTCACTCTCCATTGCTTGCCTGTTAAAACTAAAAGCAATGGAAAGGTAAAATATAAAAAATAAAAAATATAAAAAATATTTATATACATTTTTTATATATACTTTCATTTTTATATAAACATAATTTTATAGATTTTATACATTATGTGTGTATTTGTATTTATTTTCAGCATCTTTGCACTTGTTAATGTCATTTAAATACTGGTTTTAAAGAGCGTCTTTTTAAGAATATTTTTATGATTGCATTTCATGAATATTTATGAGTTCAGGGAGGTCCTTTTTAGTCAGTGTGATGGGATTGGTTTATTACTTAATTAATGTACTTGCAGGATGTACTTAAGGGTGTTTCCTGGATTTTCTCTTATCTGATTAAGTTGAGAAGGTTCTTGATGAAAGCACTTTGTTATTTTGGTTTAATAAAAAGTGTTTTTACCACTCCCAAAGTGCTTTGCGGCCATTTACTACAAGGATTTCCTTGAGTTGCTGAAGTGTGTGATTCCAGGAGTGCTGACTTTATATATCCAGATATGCTATAACCTGTTGCATGCAGCTCAGAGTGCTCCAAAGTATCTCTAAAACTAAGAGTGACTCATTCCTATCTGACCTAACCTTGAATGGGTCCTACTGACACCTCTAAGCAACAAAATCAATGTTATAGCAGGAAGGATATATGCCCTTTCCTCACTACTGTGTGACTTCTTTGAAGCGGTCACCAAAGCTGTAGATGAGGGTAAGGTGGTACACACAGCCTATCTAGATCTTGCCAAGGATTTCGACACCATCCTCCACTCTGGAATTATAGACAAACTCACTAAACTAGGGATAAATCCCTATGTCACAAGATGGGTTGCCAACTGGCTCACTGACTGAACCCACACTGTGAAAGTAGCAGACTCTAAATCCAACTTCAGACCAGTGACAAGTGGAGTACCACAGAGTTCAGTCCTAGGACTTATCCTGTTTGGTATCTACTTCTCTGAAGTACAGGCTAACACAGAAGGTCTTTGGCTAATGAAGTTCGCAGATGACTGCAAACTAGGAGCCATAATCAAATCTCCTAACAATGTGGACATCCTACAAAAAGGCCTCACTGAGACAGATGCCTGGTGTCAAAACCATGGCCTCAAGCTCAATGCCAAAAAGTGCATTGCCATTCCTTTTGGTAAAAACTCTGTACTCATGAACTACCACACAGGCGGTAGTCTACTTAACACTGAAAGTGTGATAAGAGGGGACACAGGTGGACAGTAGTCTGTCCTTTGATAATCACATTGCCACAGTAATCAGGAAATCCTTCTACATGGCACACCTCATCACAAAAGGTTTCTCATCCAGGAAAAAAGAGGTCATTGTTCCCCTCTACTCATCACTCATTAGACCCATTATAGAGTACAATGCCCCTTTTGGTATGTACCTCACAAGACATCTACAACAATTGGAAAGGCCACAGAAATACCTCACAAAGAGGATTACCGGCCTCAAACAGATGCCCTACGCAGACCGTCTCAAAAAACTCCAGCTTTACTCTCTCACATATCGCCTACTCAGAGGCGATCTCTGCCTAACATACAAAGCTATGTCAAACCCAGAGCTGTTGGACATGCTCCATATAAAGAAATCCCAATCCCTCCAAGCTACATGCTCTAGGGACCTAAACCTTGTCACCACAATAAACAGAACATGCTGGAGGGATAGATTCCTGTCTCAGAGACTTCCCATACTCTGGAACAAACTACCTATCTATATCAAACAAAGCTCCTCATTAGCACTCTTCAAGAAAAATCTTGATGATTGGATGGGAGATAGGAAATTCACCCGGAGATCACTTCTGTGGCTCTCCTTGACAGGGGCACAGGAAAATAATTGTCTTGGGTGGCAAAAGCCAGGGCACCATTTGACTAGGCTTATATAGGCCCTAGGGCCAATAACCTAGTACCTACCTATAAACCGATGAACCATGGAGGTGGTGTATATAATTAGCAGGGGGTACACCCCCACACATGGGGGTGCAAGGGGGGTTGCTCCCCTGCAAAAAATGGTTTTGGATGTGCTTAGTTTCTGTCAATATTTTTTGTTTAGATTTCTGTTTTTGTTATATTGATGTTTAGATAATTTTGAGTACACACATCCAAATTTCCATTAGGAAATACTATTTCTGCAAATAATTCAACATTTACACGCTTGATTCATTGATGGAAGACCGATCACCACTGCTACCACCATAAACTCTATCAGCCTTATTACAGACTAATTTGATTTTTTTTCCAGCACAAGCCAATGGCTCTGCTACCAGCACTCATTTATCATTTAGCCCATTAGTTCCTCCTTTGATTGTGAGGTCCAGACCCAGTCCCAGGCAGGGCAAAATCCCTATAGCCCATTTGTTTCCAGCTCAGGACAGAGCCCAGTCTGTCCATTTATTTCCTAGGAACTGAAAACCAGGTATTAACTCATTAAAGCAGAGTAACACCTCCAGGTGTTTCTGCAGTTAAATCCTACTGACACATCTAGGCAACAAATATTGCTTGTTAATATTAGCGTTAATAATTCAAAAAACATAACACATACAAAGTATTAGAAGATTTCATCTTAAAGCTTACACAATGGCAAATGCAACTGTATTGATATTTGACATCTGTCTAGTGCAGGTAAAGAAATGTTAATTGTTTTTCATATAATATTTAATTTATATTTCATAAATTTCATGTTTTTGTAAATATCTCAATAACCAATTAGCACAAACAGAACTACTTAAGCTTATATAAAAACTCAAAAGCCGGCTGAACAAAATATTGCTGACAGTGTGTGCATAACTTGAGTGGTTGCTAAAATATTGTACGTTGTTTACAAAATATTACAGAATTCATAGTTACCATGTTAGTGTGACTTATAAAATCTAGTTTAAGATCAAGAACCAAAAAAATACTACCACTATGAAAATAGTTCATGCTGAAGACTTTCATCCATTCATAGGTGTTTACTAGGCTAATGACCACAAGGGCCTTTTTAAGTCTAAACATGCATCCCAAATCTCTGACAAGTTCTGATACCCTTTGAGAAATGTATGGCTTGAGGTTTGGGAGATGAACTTTCATTTACAGGTTAACCTGTGTCCATTAGAGACATAGGGTTAAACCAGGGAAGAATTTCTGGTTTCCCATCCAGTTGTCCAAGTTGCACTTGAATTGGGTTAGAGGAGGAATTCTGCTTCACATGGATGGGGAGCCTGTTCCATAGACACGGTAGTCTTTGGGATACTTACCTATCTCTCCAGCAGGACCTATTTATATCACAAGCAATGGTTTTAAGTCTTTAGAATGGCTAAATTTCTGGGTGCTGTTTGTTTTGTGGATATGCAGGAGGTCCATCAGTGTGGGATCTGACAATGCCCTTTATGCCAGACATAGATATCCACTCAAAAGCCTGTAGGAGACAGAATACAGGGATAGTGCCTTGAGGTGGTCTGCATAGGACATTTTACTTACCCTTGTATTCATTTACTGATAAACCTCCATGGACCCAGTCCAATTGTTTGGATATGCCTACCGGTTAGGTGCATGCCACCAAAGGGGCATTGTACTTTCATATGACAGGTCTGATGAATACTGAATAGAGTGGAACAAATGACTTCATGGACTTAGATGCCATGCCTTTGTTTCTCAGTTGTAACACAACATAGAATGATTTCCCTTATCACTGTAGACACGCATTGATGATCAAAGGCTAGATTACTATCTATGTGTGTTCCTAAGTCTCTGACTACTGGGTCAACTCTTAGGGGTGTGTTGTCAATATGATAGTTACTAGGGCCTTCCCAAAGGATACTATTATGCATTTCTCAAAGCTGATTTAGTTTCAGTCCATGGCTCTGACACCAGTTGTTTTGTCCAAGATTAGCCCCTCCATGAGAACATTTGTGTCAAAGTAGTGAGATTCAATGACAGTTCCTAATTTGCAATCATCTGAAAATTTAGTCAGACAGAGACCACTGACATTGGCCTTGACTTCTGAGAAGTAAATGCCAAAAAGGAGCGGACCAAGGACTTCAGTAACTTCTGTCATTCTAGAAATTCTGGAATTATGACCATTTAATTGAAATGTGTGGACATAATTTGAATCTATCAAAAATTGGAGGCTTCACCCATTAGAAGTTACAGTGTAAATTTCCAGAGCCCCATTGGAAGGAATGAGTTAAGGAGTGCCCCCTGTGCAAGTCATCCAGATCCCCTCCTACCTTAGTCTAATCCTATATTCCCACAGCAGGTGGTGGCTGC
The DNA here is from genome assembly GCF_019279795.1 of Protopterus annectens. Taxonomy (NCBI): domain Eukaryota; kingdom Metazoa; phylum Chordata; order Ceratodontiformes; family Protopteridae; genus Protopterus; species Protopterus annectens. The sequence continues at coordinate 255,193,425 of NC_056731.1, forward strand.
TGTTAGGGCCACTATGTAGGAAACAATTCATGCCCTCACCATGTTTTTGTGAACACCCTCCTCATTTCACCCAGAAGTGGCCAGGGAGAGTAATGGAGGAAGCCAACCTCCTTCACCTTATGGTGGACAAGTCATCATCAACTTCACTCAGTCTCTGCCCTCCCTGGTCCAACCCTTCAAATGACCAAGTCAGTAACCTTAAACCTAGGGTCTCTAAGATATAGGCAGGGGTTTATCAGCTATTCAAAAGATGTCAAATTACAAAAGCATGTCTATGCACTTATGTTCATACATTTACCAACAGGATTACAAAGAGGTGAGGTAAATAGCTTCACTACAGTGCTTGAGAATCCTGGTATTCCCGCTTAACTTGAACTGTATCTCAGGTAGTGGCCTCAAGGATGACATCCATATCAGCTTCCAGAATTAAGATGTTGAAAGCATGCTTATTAATATTGAGTTTAAGCTAAATGCTACCCCTCAAGGACAGCTGTATGGATGTGGAGGAGTAAACTCATGGCATCACTTGTCTGTGAAAAAATAGCATAAATATTGTCTTCTAGTCATGGGGTTCAAGAAATGGTAACATATCGGTTACCTACAAAATTTCATTGCTTTGATATTTTTTGGAGTTTTAATCTTTTATTTTTTTTCATTTTTTCTGTATATTGTTTGCCTCCATACTCCATCGCAGTGTCATCAGCTCCCTCAGAGAATCAGCAGCAATTTGTTCCCCATCAGCCAGGACGCGGACTGACCAGGAGGAACCATTATTTAGACAGACATCAGAAGTGGTTCAAGATGGTTTATATTTTTTAGCATTCTCTCTGTATGCACTCAGTGAAGACCCACATAGGGGCTTGCAATGGAGTGACTATGAGGTGCATCCTCCCTTCCTCTGAACAACCCTCACCTCTATCCCTGAAGCACTGAATGGTGATTTATTTAAGACTTCATCAGGAAATCACATGCTTCCTCCTCCAATCGCTGGAGAGGCAGGTATGACATGGACCCTCCTGGTGCCTGGCTCCTGGCAGTTGTGTGATGCCTGCTAAACAAACCCTTGTTACTTGTGTCATAAGCATGGATTGATCTCTCTGTGGCATGGAGCTTATTTTATTTTATTTAATTTATTTATTTATTTACATTTGTTGACTGGGAGTGTCCAGGCTGGTGATAGAGTCCATTTCAGCGGATGACCTGGGAGAAAAGTGCCCACAATTAGGTGATAAATAGACAGTAGTTACATTGGGATTACATGTACGATTAACCAATTTAACACAGCAATTACTTACAACATATTTTGATAGATGAAGAACATAGTACATCAGTAGACCAAACAGAATCTTTATCTGTGAAAGTACATAAACAGACATTAACAAATGTTACAATAAGAATTTCCTGCCCTGTATATAGAGTACTAGGTTTATGAGCATCTAGGCTTGCTATAATCCAAGGTAGTTGGTGGAGTGGAAAAGAAAGGTAGTGGGTTGGATGTGGGTGGGTGATATTAGAGTGGAGTTGCAAGGGCATAGCCTGGACATGTTTTAAAATTAGGCTTTTTTTAGTAAGGAGTTTTGAAATGAGTGCACGGTGATGGGCATGGAGGTAATTGTGGGTGGGAAGGAGTTCCATGCGTTTGGCTGTGGTGCAAAGAGAATAGTGCTTCACCAGCAGAGTTATTGGCTTTAGTGATCTGCAAGTGATTTTATCTTTGTTTCAACTGAATTCTTGAATACAAGTTTTCAACTTGTCTTCAGTTTCTTTATAGTAACCATCAGTTGGTTACTAAGTTGTTTGAGATCATTGACTATGGGGTGCATCCTCCCTTCCTCTGAAAAACCCTGTTCTATCCCTGAAGCATGTATGGTAATTTATTTAGACTTCATCAGGGAAATCACATGCTTCCTAACCAATGGAGGCTTTGGATAAACAAACTACTACCTTCATCTTCAACAAATATCTAATAAGGAACCTAAAAAGTTTTGGTCCACCATTAATAATCTTCTATCCCCAGGCCAATCTATCACACCCAACCCACAGGGCTTAAATCCTGAAAACCCTGTACAAATAGCTAACGCCTTTAATTCCTACTTCACAAATACTATACAAAACCTGGCTAGTCACCTATCTCCCAAAACCTCAAATCTAAATCCCTTCTCTAAAAATATACCCCCATCATTTCACTTCCTTCCCATCCCTACATCACATATTTCATCACTACTTCAAAAACTAAAACCCTCCACACCCTCTCAAGATAAACTCCCTGCCGAGTTTCTACAGATTGGAGCCAAAGCTATTGCTTACCCTATCTCTATACTAATAAATAGATCCATCAATGAAGGAACAGTCCCTGATATCTGGAAAGTATCCCACATCATCCCACTACACAAAGGGAGTAACTCTATTGATCTATCCAACTATCGTCCCATTGCCTTATTATCTCCTCTTGCCAAAATTTTAGAAAAATGTATCCACAAACAATTCCTAAACCATCTTATCCATAACAACCTACTTGCTGACTGTCAACATGGCTTTAGACCATCCCACAGTACCACCACTGCTCTGCTTTCCTTCACAAACACCATTAACACTAACCGCAATTCAAACAGCCTTTCTTCTGCTCTATTTATTGACTTATCCAAAGCTTTTGACATGGTGAACCACAAAATGCTTTTACACATTCTCAAGTCACTCTCACTTGATCCTAATAGTATAACTTGGTTTAAATCTTGCCTCGAAAACCGTCAACAAGCTGTAATCTGGAACAACTCACTATCTGACCACCTTCCTATTTCCCTAGGTGTCCCACAAGGATCAATCTTAGGTCCTCTTCTTTTTTCCATCTTCATCAATGACCTCCAAACTGCTATCCCTTTCTCTATATGCATCCAATATGCAGATGACTCCACTATTATCTGCACAGCTACCTCTCAGGCTGAACTTCAGTCCCTTACACAAAAAGCCTTTAACACAGTTGAACAATGGTTCTCCCAACGCTGCCTACTACTCAACCCAAAGAAAACAAAACTTCTACTCTTCTCACCAACACGAAACCCATCCCCCCTACAGTTCTCTCTTACCTCCAACAATAATATCAGTATCACTCCAGATACCTCCACAAAACTACTTGGTATTACAATTGACAATAAACTCAATTTTGAAAATCACATTAACTCTACTATAAAAACTGTGAACAAAAAAAATAGGAACCCTATATAGAATAAAACCATTTCTTACCCCAGCTACAAGAATCACCCTAGCCAAGACCCATCTAATCTCTACTCTACTCTATGCATGTCCCATCTACACCAACCTGTCAAAAAAAAACCTAAATATACTAGCTACATCCTACAACAACATAGCTAGATTTGCAACCGGATCTCCTTTTAGGACCCATCACTGCACTAACCTAAAACAACTTGGCTGGCTTGAACTTCCTAATCAGATCAAACTACAACAACTTATTATAACCCACAAAACCCTGTACCAACCTACCAAAACTCCTATACTCACTAGCCTCATTACCCCGTACTGACAACCTGAAACATCTACGCTCCTCTAATAAACTACTGATAAAAAGGACTATACCCAATAACTCTGCTGGAGATTGCTTATTCTCCAACTCTGTTGGGAAACACTGGAACACTCTACCCGCTGATATTACATCCCTGACTTCTCCTCCTCTCTTCAAGAAAAATATCAAACTGTACCTTAATAATAAATGGCTCTGCCCATGTATAAACCCAGACTAGCCTGCTCATCTGTCTCCTATCTCTCTTTCTCTCCTTCTCTACCCAACTACCTCAATAATAATTGGCTCTACCCCTGTAGAAACCCAGACTATCCTGCTCATCTATCTCCTATCTCACCTTCCCTCTCCCCTTCTCTACCCAACTCCCCAATAGCTTGTTTTCCTAAGTTCCACAACTATACATTAAGACATGGAACTTACCCCGTGTACAGCACTCACTCATCTTAACTTTCTCGCCTCTCTTCTTAGGTATTTTTCTCTCACCACTCCTTCTTAAAACAACTTCTAAAGCTGTTAGAAAACTATGGACTCCTCTACTCATCCTGTTCTATCTTTGATATCTGTCCTATCTTTACTTCACAGCTATCTCTCTTTATCCTTTCTTTTATAATTCGTCACCTTCAAAATATTTTACTTTACAAAAAAAAAAAAAAAAAAAATTTGACTATTTTGTTTTTTCATAATTGCTACTCATGCTTATTGTTTCTTAGTTTATCATAACCTTATACAGCCTGTTATTATGAACTATGTATGTTCTATGTATAATAACCTGGAGCTTTTCTCCCTGGGCCTCTACTGAAAAAGGACATATATCCAGTTAGACTAGCCCGGTCAACAAATGTAAAATAAAAATAAAATAAATATTCATAGGTGTTTACTAGGCTAATGACCACAAGGGCCTTTTTAAGTCTAAACATGCATCCCAAATCTCTGACAAGTTCTGATACCCTTGAGAAATGTAAGCAGGGGTTTGGGAGATGAACCATTTACAGGTTACCTGTGTCCATTAGAGACATAGGGGCCAAACCAGGGAAGAATTTCTGGTTTCCCATCCAGTTGTCCAAGTTGCACTTGAATTGGGTTAGAGGAGGAATTCTGCTTCACATGGATGGGGAGCCTGTTCCATAGACACGGTAGTCTCTGGGATACTTACCTATCTCTCCAGTAGGACCTATTTATATCACAAGCAAGGTTTAAGTCTTTAGAATGGCTAATTCTGGTGCTGTTTATTTTGTGGATATGCAGGAGGTCCATCAGTGTGGGATCTGACAATGCCCTTTATGACAGACATAGATATCCCCTCAAAAGCCTGTAGGAGACAGAATACAGGGATAGTGCCTTGAGGTGGTCTGCATAGGACATTTTACTTAACTTTGTATTCATTTACTGATAAACCTCTGTGGACAGTCCAATTGTTGGAGATGCCTGGTTAGGTACATGCCAAAGGGGGCATTGTACTCAATGACAGGTCTGATGAATACCGAATAAAGTGGAACAATTACTTCCTTGGACTTAGATGCCATACCTTTGTTTATAAGTTGTACAACATAGAATGATTTCCTTATCACTGTAGACACGTGATGATCAAAGGCTAAATTACTATCTATGCATGTTCCTAAGTCTCTGACTACTGGGTCAACTCTAAGGGGTGTGTTGTCAATATGATAGTTACTAGGGACTTCCCAAAGGATACTATTATGCATTTCTCAGCATTTAGTTTCAGTCCATGGCTCTGACACCAGTTGTTTGTCTGTGTCAGCCCCTCCTGGAGGACATTTGTGTCAGTGTGAGATTCAATGACAGTTCCTAATTTGCAATCATCTGCAAATTTAGTCAGACAGTGACCACTGACATTGGCCTTGACTTCTGACAAGTAAATGCCAAAAAGGAGCGGACCAAGGACTTCAGTAACTTCTGTCATTCTAGAAATTCTAGAATTATGACCATTTGTTTGAAATGAGTGGACATAATTTGAATCTATCAAAAATTGAAGGCTTCACCCATTAGAAGTTACAGTGTAAATTTCCAGAGCCCCATTGGAAGGAATGAGTTAAGGAGTGCCCCCTGTGCAAGTCATCCAGATCTCCTCCTACCTTAGTCTAATCCTATATTCCCACAGCAGGTGGTGGCTGCTGTTAGGGCCACTTCTGTAGGGAAACACCATGCCTACCATAGTTTTTGTGAACACCCTCCTCATTTCACCAGAAGTGGCCAGGAGAGTAATGGAGCTAGCAACCTCCTTCACCTTATGGTGGACAAGTCATCATCAACCACTCAGTCCTACCCTCCCTGGTCAACCCTTCAAATGACCAAGTCAGTAACCAAACTCAGGGTTCCTAAGATATAGGCAGGGGTTTATCAGCTGTCAAAAAAGATGTCAACAGGGTTACAAAGGTGAGAAGTAGCTTCACTGCAGTGCGAGAATTTGGTATTCCCGCTTAACGGGAACTGTATGTAGTAGTGGCCTGCTGACATCCATATCAGCTTGCAGAATTAGATGTTGAAAGCGCTATTAATATTGAGTTTAAGCAAATGCTACTCCTCAAGGACAGCTGTATGGATGTGAGGTAAACTCATGGCATCACTTGTCTGTGAAAAAATAGCATAAATATTGCCCTAGTCATGGGGTTCAAAAATGGTAACATTCGGTTACCTACAAAATTTCATTGCTTTGATATTTTTGAGTTAATCTTTTATTTTTTTTTTCATTTTTTCTGTATTGTTTGCCTCCATACTCCATCAGTCATCAGCTTCCCCTCAGAGAATCAGGCAATTTGTTCCCCATCAATAGGACGAAGACTGACCAGGAGGAACCATTATTTAGACAGCCATCAGAAGTGGTTCAAGATGGTTTATATTTTTTAGTCCTCTCCCTGTATGCACTCAGTGAAGACCCACATAGGGGCTTGCAATGGAGTGACTATGGGGTGCATCCCCTCCCTTCCTCTGAACAACCCTGTTCTATCCCTGAAGCATGAATGGTGATTTATTTAGACTTCATCAGGGAAATCACATGCTTCCTATCCAATGCTGGAGAGGCAGGTATGACATGGTCCCTCTGGTGCCTGGCTCCTACAGTTGTGGATACTGCTAAACAAACCCTTGTCACTTGTGTCATAAGCATGGCTTAATCTCTCTGTGGCACGGAGCTTAATTTTATTTTATTTTATTTATTTATTTATTTATTTATTTATATTTGTTGACTGGGAGTGTCCGACTGGACGTAGGTCCATTTTCAGCAGAGGCCCGGGGAGAAAAGCTCCACAATTAAAATAAAGAAACAGTAGTTACATTGGATTACATAGCGATTAACAATTTAACACAGCAATTACTTACAACATATTTACAGATGAAGAACATAGTACATCAGTAGACAACTAGAATCTTTATCTGTGAAGTACATAACAGACATTAACAAATGTTACAATAAGAATTTCCTGCTGTATAATAAGTACTAGGTTTATGAGCATCTGAGCTTGCTATAATCAAGGTAGTTGGTGGAGTGGAAAGAAAGGTAGTGGTTGGATGGGGTGGGTGATATTAGAGTGGGAGTTGCAAGGGCATAGCCAGCATGTTTTTAGGTGCGCTTTTAGTAAAGTTTTGAAATGAGTGCATGATGGCATGGAGGTAATTGTGGGTGGGAGGGAGTTCCATAGTTTGGCTGTGGTGCAAGAGAATAGTGCTTCACCAGCAGAGTTATTGGCTTTAGTGATCTGCAAGTGATTTTATCTTTATTTTCAACTGAATTCTTGAATACAAGTTTTCAACTTGTCTTCAGTTTCTTTATAGTAACCATCAGTTATTACTAAGTTGTTTGATCATTGCAGTCTGTTCTGCCAGAGTGAGGCTTTGGACATGTCAGCTGCTCATGGTTTGTTTTGCAGGGGTATCAAGCTGGGGCGTCTTTCCAGTATGATCAATTTGCATTGCACTTGGAGTCACTGAACATCACACCTAGACACTTTAAAGATTATTTACAGACAATATAACAGCCAAAGTATTCAAAAGAGTACCTGTTGTAGAATCACTGTTTGGACAACTGAGAGTTCACAAATGGAGTCACTTAGAATAGTGCATTTCTAAACTATGCTCCTGGATTTTGTTACAATCTGTTGGTCTACTATTTAACTTAAATGTATTCCATGGAGAATCTTTTGTGAATTCATGAAGAAGGTGCAGGACTTTTCAGCCCCAGCTGCTTGAAATCCAGGAAATTGCAGACAGGAGCTCGAGTGGCATTTTTTCTTTCTGCCCACCTGGCCAAGCAGCTGTTATAACTCAAATGTGAGTTCAGGAATGCACCTGCCACAAAGGTCAGGCACCATGAAGGTCTCTCACCAGAACTGGTAATTGAGGAAAGGAAATGGGGAGGGAGCTTTAAGTTTAGAGAGGGAATGTGGATTTGGGTTTAGGGAGAGAAAGGGAGTTAGCTCAAGGTTAGGATTAGGGACAGCAGGGGAATTTTTAGGTTTAGGGTGAGACTGTGAGGTAGCTCAGATTTAGGGTTAGAGAGGAGAGGAGAGGTGGATTTTAGGCATAGGGAGTGTCCGGGAATTAGCTCAGAGTTATGAGTAGGGATGAGAGGGGAGGGGGATTTTAGGTTTAGGCAGCAACCAGGAGTTACCACTAGGGTAGCCTTAAGGAGTAGAGGGGGATTTTTGCTTTAGGCAGTGATCAGGAGTTCTGTTTTTTAGGTTTATGGTCAATGTTTTGGTAGGGCTAGTTATGTTATTGGTGGTGCACAGGAATCAGGGTTGTGGGAGTTGGGGTACTTAAACAATGAGCAAAAAGGTCACACAGAAAATAAACAATCAGTAAAAACTAAAAGAAAAATCTTGCAAAGGCTGAACTTTCCATTGTGTGATTCCTTAAACCTCTTGCATTAGAGGCAACATCGGATGTATACAAATGACCTTTTAAGGACATCAGGTGTTTCAGCTATATGGCAATTCTGAACGTCCATGACTTTTGTCTTTTTAAGTCTATTTATGGACAAATTCGGGCCAATAAAGCCAAACACCACTAGCTGTGGAAATGCGTGTTTTAGCCTTCATATGTACTTGACAATACGAGCAAATGGCAATAGCTGATGGTACACAATCACTTGTAGTAGACCTACAACGTACTTAAATCACTAATTTGAGAACCAGACATTTACAAATAAACTGTCCAGGACTGTGCGGATAAGATTTTTTTCTTTGGAGTGAAGTTTTAATCCTGATAAGGTCTTTTGAGTAAATGAGCCAGCATTAAAAGCAGAGGCAACACAATGGTTTAGTGTTTGTTAAGTTAATTTTTCTGCCTCACTGGTCAATAAAGTTTGCTTGTTCTCTTTATGCCTGCAAGTTTTCATTTTTCAGAGTATAATTTTCGTCCCTGCTTCAAAAAGTGTGCTTCTTCATTGGCTAATCTGAATATTGTTTATCAATAGTACATACTGCATGCACTTTCATGACTGGAGTCAAGGCTGATGAAGGATCCAGGCCATTAAAAAAAGTATTTCAGCTGTTCTGTTTCTTTTGACTGTATAACTTAATTTCTATGATAACAAGATTAACAGTATGTTAGCAGTAATTTTTAATGTGTGCATTAGCATCAGCTAACCCACTGTAAGCTTTAACAGATGGCTTTAAGAGCCAAGAAATCAAAGCAAATGAATAAACAGGGGAAATAGATCAATTAGAATAAAAGCATATGAAACCTTTCTAAATAATTAAAATTATACTGTTGTGCCTTAATCAGCTATTTCTACCAGCAAGGGTAAAGCAAAAAAGGGAAAAGGGATATACTACTTATATATTATTTCCAAATGTAAATCAAAGGTTTATGTGTTAATAGCTTACAAATAAGAAAGGGTAGATAAGACAAAATACATTTCACTAACTAGGTACTGATACATATGCCTGCATTTCTGTTGAAGTGTATACAGCTAAAAAAAAAAAAAAAAAAAGCTGGAAGAATCTTACAATTAAGGAGGAAGGTGCATTACATTGAGACAATCTGCCAAAAACATAGCTTACACATTTTGTAAGAGCTCTTAGTTATATGCTTATTTCTATAGTTGATATGAATACTGAATACCCTGTGTGGGAAACATAAAGCTCTTTGAAATGGTATACTCCAAGGTTTATGTTTTGCTAGGACTTAGCACTAAACAGACTAATATCCAAATGCATCACAATAAGCAGCAGGGATATAAAAGACATAGCACAAAAGTGAAGTTTGATGGCAAAAAATAATTAGTGGTAATGTGCAGGAAATCTGTCACTACACTCTGCAAATGGAATCTAGAGAGCCACCATTACAGGCATTGTATTGGGTGGTAACTTAACACCTAATCAATAAAAGACTTAAAAATAAGATAGGTAGGAGAAACAGAATTGGACGTTCAGCCAGCATACTCAATAAGATGGTAGAGTGCAGCAATATAGCAATTATCAGGATGCTAAAGAGGAATCCATATAATTTAATAAATGGAAACAGTACAACAGTAAAAGCAAATGGCCAAAAACTTAGCATATGGATAAAAATCTGTAAAAATTGCTTCATATCGTTTTCTATCTGCACATCTTGCCAGTAGTCTTGATAATATTATGGATAGATTACCTCACCTTCATTGCAATGGGCTGCTTCCTGCAGGATTAGTATCAATTGGGACACCATCTATTTTTTATGCCTTTTTTGTTGTTACTTGGTCATTTGACAAGGGTTACATATATAAGAATAGCAAAAGCAGTGTCCCAGAAGGTGTGAGTATAGCCTTTCCCTGTAAGGAAGGATGGAACTAAACCAGCACAAAATACCCACTGTGCCCTCCTAATGGAAAACCTAGTTACATTTGCAGTGTGGATAATAAAACCAGGTTACCAACTAGATCAGGTTGAAATAGGTTATCAGATTGCAAAGTCATAGTGTTTAGAGTTTATTGTAAATCAATCGGTTAATCAATTGGTTTAGAAGCTTTGGTTTTCTTGGATTGAGTGTGGTGTTTTGAACTCTCAGTCGTCAATCAGTTCTGTTAGGTAAAGGTCTGGTTATACATATATGGAAAAGCAGTAAAAACTGTACTACATTTATCTTATGAGTTTAAGTTGACATTTAAACTAATACTGCATGCATTATGCTGTATTTTTGATTATTTACTTTATTTTTAAACACGTAGTTTACTTGGGTTCCTCTTTATTTCATTTTCTTCTAACTAGTTCATGGATGAAAATAGGACTTTGTTGTCCACTTCTCATACCTGAAAATAAAATGAAACAGCATAAAATAACATATGCTTCTGCAGTGTCAGTAATAGGTAGCACTCTTGGTTTACTAGTGGAATACCCAAATACTGTGGGTTCTATTCCCACAGCAGGTACCTGGATTAATTTTCCAGTGCTGATACTGCAGTGCAGAATAAGGGGGTTGTGCACTCCTAAGTATGCTGTCCTTTGTATGAGATGTTTGATTAAGGCATCATCTGATGAAGTGGATGTAAAAATTCCCATGGGACTTACTGAAAAGAGAAGGCGAAGTTCCTTGGTGCCCTGGCTAAATTTTCTCTAGTCAGTATGAGTACTACCTTGGGTTGTCCTTGAAAAAAATGCTATTAGCTTAGTCAGACTAACATGGTCAAAAGAAATAAAATAGTTTTACTCACACATTATAAGATTGCCCATTTTCATATGAAACCAATGTCGCATGATGCATAAAGAGTAGTCTAATATAAATTGCTTTTATTTTTTTCTCTATATTTTTCTGCCCTTGTGCTTGATGATCATCAAGCCAACATCATGGCTGCCCATTCACTCCCCAAAGGGGTGAGAGCTTCAGTGTCCAAGAGTTACTGGAGCCCACTCATTCCACAATCTGCTGACAGCAGTCCAAGCTTGGCCATCGGTGAGGTAGCCATACATCCTTAATAGTGCTTTTCTCCCTGCGTCACCACTGAAAAGTGTTTTTGATTAAAGTCAGTTGGACAAATCTGGTAAACAAAAGCCAAATAAAAATAAAATAAAACCAGCATCCTTCTCCATACTATGAGCCTTCTGCTCTAACACCCTCCTTCAAGGACAGGAAAGTCTTAATTGTTCCTACCCCTTCCTACCCTGCCTACTCTTCTAGTACCTGAACCACCTCTCCAGCTCAGGTCATCTAGGGCAAAGTCAAGGATTTATCTCTCTGTGCTTCAGAGTGGGCTTAAGAGCTGTGTAACATAATGGCAATCAAATGTTTTTTTTACCACCCCTCTCCATCATTACTATATATTTTTTCACCACATTATTGCAAACATTGCAGCCTTCACCACTGTCAAATGTGTTGTTGACAAAGACTTTTGGTGAAGAAATATTCTATAAAAAAGCCAATCAATTAGTGTACTGATCATTATATCTCCAATAAATGCATGATGTATACAGAAATACAGCCATTCTGCAATGCTATGCCATAGGCAGGTCTGCTACCCTATGTCCCACCTTCCTAGGTAACATATTCCATCATCAGTCACGATACCTATATAACAGCTGTATCTGATGTTCTGAATGCAGATGGTATATGGTAGGATGACAGGCCAATGACTCCCTCAGTCTGCATCAAGATGAGCCAGCCACAGTGGTAGGAGTCTAATAGGCAGATGCCACATATAGCGTGCAGGATAGCTTTATCTACTCTACACTAATCAATGAACTTGGGCAGGGCTCTTCATAACTGAAGGTTCCAATGACTGCACAATCTGGCTGGGGACATATAAGATACACTCACCTTATTCTACCTGTTCTCCAGAATGAGTCCACATTTAAAATGCTCTGTGCCTACTGTATTCTGTCATTGTTCATTTCTGTACAATTTCAAATATCACTTCATGTCTCATGATATGCACACTAACACCATTTATAAAATGGGCAAGGAAACTGACCAATCTGATTGCTAGTTACTTGTGTGCTAATGTGTTCTACCCATGGGAGAAAGCTAGTGCAAATCCCCTAGACCTCACATTCAGTTGCAGGTCCCTTCTCCCTCACAGCCTTCAAAATCGTACTGGTAATCATTTTCTTTTGCTTTCACATTTAACTCAAACCAGTAATGAAAAAAAGACCCTGCACTCAGCTTCTATATCTTTTTTAACAAAGGAAGCATAAATAATAAGGCACTCATCCTTAGGACTCATGCCTTAGAACACTCCTGGGACTGTCCCTTCAGCATGCAGACCTCCTTGTGCCCTATTGATTATATGCTTATCATCAGGCATGGCCTTAGGTCAACTGTTGCCCTAGGCAAAAGGGCTCCATGGTGCCCCCCATCACACTACCTGTTGCCCCCCATCCTGGACTATGTACACCAAATAAATACTGGAAAAGAGCCCCTACCAGAGTGGCGCCCTAGGCGGCCGCCTAGTTGGCCTATGTCTAAGGCCGGCTATGCTTATCATGTCTCATGTACATACTGATAGTGACAGTACATTTCTTGGCATTGTGCTAAATCTCAATTACATCCCTCTATCTTTTCCTTACTTTTACTGTGAAACTCAGTAATAATACCCTATTACAACATTCTGGGTTAGGACACATTTGCAGTCATGTTGGAAAATCAGAAATACATAACAGATCAAGATATGATCACAGACATAGATGATTATGACTGGCTGGATTTTATTACTTTATTAAGTGTTTAAGAAATAGATTTCTAGGAATTCACCTCAACAGCAATGAATTTCTTAAAATCAAGTTTGAAAACATAATAAGCTCACGTTATGATCAGTGTGATCTAATCATAATTATTTGTAGTATGTTGAAAATGCCACCACTGTGTGATTCAGTGCCTCTATCCACAGCATAATGAACACAAAGACTGTGTGGCTCTTTCCTACCAGCTCATGAGATGATCACCTTGAGGAATTGAGTAAAGATACTGCTCAACACAAAAGGTAACTGAGGTCAGACTCCAATAGCTAATTTCTTTGACACTAATCCCAGAAACACATTCCATATTATGTAATGTATTGCAGATGCATTTTTGGCTTCCCTCTCCTCCTGTTTGTGCCTAAGAGTTAAAATAACTCTTTTGATTGCTAACATCAGCTAATAGCCTAACTGCCACTTCTAGACTCACTGTAATTGCCATTTCAAGGGCCCAAAATGTCCACAGATTCAAATGAAATAGTTCATGCACTGAAGTTCTAAATAAAGTTCTGATATAACATGTGACCAGCATAGGCAGGGCAAACTCAGCTTCCCATTAAAGAGCGAGCCACCACTAGGGTTGCCAGCTGTCCAGTTTTTGACTGGACTGTCCAGTTTTCTGACAAATTGTCCGGTTACAAATTTCATTCAAAACCGGACACGTGAAGTCCGGGTTTTGTGTCACTGCCACTGTCACAATTTGTTTTCAGTATAAAGCAGGGTGCAGACTGCAGTATTATTTAGCTTGCATACATTTTTCAATTTAGGGCTGTTCTTTTTACGTCTTGGACTAAATTGAAACGTAACGCCGTCGCCGGGTCAAAGGTAAATGTTGAGCTCGGTGACTCATTGCCGGTCTGTGGCACCGATTTTTTTGCCCTATTGAAGTCTTTTGTTGTGAGGAAGGGTACTGTGTTTCAAGTTTTGAGTTTTGGAGGATAAGAAAATGGCTTTGGCACTGTATGCATGTACTAAATGTAATAGCGTTTCCCTTTTGAGGAGCCTTCCCAGGGGCAGCAGCTCTGCAAGGTGTGTTGTTTTATGTTCTTGAGTGTTACCATTGGTGAAAACTTGATTTTGCTAGCTAATATGCAATTGATCAAATGTCTGATCGGTTGTAATAGCTAAATATATAGCAATCTTATGGCTTTTTCAGAAGAAAATGTACTCTCATTCTTATTTTAAAACACAGAATGTGCCCATCAAGTTGAGATCAGATGGATGAAGCTGCCACATTTCACATTATATTTTGGGGACATCGTCCTTGCCCCCTCTATTGTGTTTTGGGAGAAATTGCTTCAAATGCATAAATACTTTCCATCTTTTTATTTTTATATTTTATTCATTCAGAGCAGATGTCTATGCGTAAACTTTGTGTGATGGTTTCTTTAAAATTCCCACCGTCACATGTGTTTGACTTAATCTGTACACCAGCACTTGTCACCTTTAGTTGTGCATGAGTTTAAACCATGGTAGTACAGTATTCGTAGCATGATATGCAGACAACCATTCTGAATCATTTGTATTATGGGTAGATCACACGACTAAAACTATTAAGCAAGATTAAGTAGTTCCCAATATCTAATCATAACAAGTAAGTAGTTTTTAGTTGAAATGTATGCTACTTGGCTACTCTTGATTTTGGCTCCTTATTTTATTATGAGTGTTGTAAAAAATGTGATACTTGGTAAAAACGGTAGCTTATAATCAAGAGTGTCATTTATTGCAGTTAAAACTTTATTTTGAAAAGGGTTTGTTCATTAGTGCGGTCAACTTTTTTAAAAGCAGCGAAATTAACATTTGAGTAACTTTTGCTATTGCAGTATTTTTTGTTTCCCTCACTATAATTGAAAATGAGACCAGTCCTTTTCCTAGAGGATATAATACTTGTGATTTTGTTTGCACAAGGACCACTTCATCAGCAAGATGTCAGTATGTCTTGACCATTTTTCCTAGTACAATAGTGATCTGTGCTGCAATTAAAAAGTAGTTTGCCTTAAAATATACCAGTACCCCTTATGACATTCTTGTCTAGCTCCTAGGCAAAGTACACTACTTTTCTCATGTGTTCTGAGCCTATTGAGTTGTAAAATATTAATGCAGTGAGTAGGCACATGCATACACTTGAGCTGCCGAATGTAATGCATTCACAGTTCTTTATCTTAAATGCTGTACTCTTAGATAACATTTTTTGGTGGAGATTCTGTGGTTGCCACACACGAAAAGACAGGTTTTAAATCTGAGTACTTTCTGAAAGCAGGCATCAGGAACAGAAAAAAAGGGCATTCCCATCAGCTGATGCCTCAGTGATGTCACACAATGGGTGGAGCATAGCTGGGAGAGGGGGTGGGAATGGGTGGAGTTATGAGTGATGTGAGGAGTGTGACCTTAGTTCGGTTTTAACCACAAAGAAAGCTGGCAACCCTAGCCACCACTGATTTTTCCTAGGGTAATCAAATGACCAGTCCCATTCTAATATGAAGATAAATAACACTATTGTCAGTCTGCCCAGGCCTAGCAGCACAAAGCTGTCTTCCATTTTCTCTCAATACCCTCCCTGCAAGAGAGCATAGATAAACAAGAGAAAAGAGCTGCAGGCTTCCAGTGTAACTTCAGATTTACTGCATGTGGACAGTCAAATCAAAGCCATTAAAGTTTACCTCTTGCTCTGAGCTCCTTCGGTCAACAAATAAAATGATTGTGAGAGAAATCTGTCAGTTATAATAATTCCCCAGCATCTAGATCAACAGTCCTAGACTATGAATAGAATGTTATTCCTAATGTCCAAGAGAACTTCTTTTAAACGTTGAGTGTGATAGGTTTACCTGAACTGCTTTCTGCTAGCTGCAGTTACCAAATTTTGCCCACAGGACTGAAGTACTAAGATGCTCTTTCTGTGTTTTAATTTTACTGATAAGGGAGACAACAGTAATTAAAAGCATTTCATCTCTTCTTTGCAGACTTCCTTACCCTTGCATTTAAAGTATTGGATTTCTGCATAAGGAATGTTGCTGAATATGCTTTGACTTGGTCTACTGTATCTGGATAATATAACAAACTGGCTTAAAGATGCAGCACGTTAAGCTTATTAATACAACATATTTCTATAAAATAGGCTTTAAGTAAATTGTTATTACCTTACAGGAGCATTTTTTTCCTTTAATCCTAACTTTTAAGGTGATCATTTGACACTTCTAAGCATGCTGCAATTGTGAGATAGATAGCAAACTGGCTGACATAGGTACAATTGAATATGCAAGCTTAGAAACCAAAAATGTGATTAGTGGTGTTCCTTGAGGCTCATTGCTGGAACACCTTCTTTTTGGCAACCACTTCTTGATTTCCAAACCACTAACCCAAAAATATATGGCTAATTAGATTTACTGAACACTGCAGGCAGGGTGCTGTCACCCGCTCATATCCAATATCATGTTGCTACAGCAAGTATTAAGGCATACAAATAAATAGTGTTTCGGAAACTGGATTTAAGTAAATGCAAAGATCTGTACCATTGTCATCCATGTTAAACCATTTGCAACAACAGCTTACAAAATATAAAACACCCTACCCCAGACTTATACAGTGATCAGCAATTTCAGCATCTTCGTAGATAACCCTGTCTTTTGTCTAAAACATAGCAACAGAATTCAGAAAATCATATCAAGCCCAGTTAAAAGCTAAAGATATCTCATCCATGTCAGAAGTTATCATTCCTCTATACTCCACCCTGAACAGGCCAATTATAGAATGTAGTGCACCTTATAGAATGCATTTATCCAAGCACATCAAGCTAGAAAAAACCCAGAGCTTCCTGACTAAAAGATAAACAGACTGAAGACCCTTAACTACCAAGCTAGACTTGAAGCTCTGTCCCTATACTCTGTCTCTTATACACTCCTCTGTAGTGATTTATGACTAGCATTCCATGCTATTAATGTCCCAGCCATCCTTGACCTCCTAAGCCTCCACAAAACAAATAACTCCACCAAGACTCAATGTAAAGGTGTAAATCTATTATCAAAAAATAAGACATGCTGGAGGGACATATGCATTGCTTTTGCTACTGTAATGTGACATCTCTAGACAGCACTATTAGTTTCTGCCATAAAATACCCCGTATTTCTAGCACATCAAACAACATTTTTGAGATCTGAAATAGCTATTATTCCACAATGATTCCCCCCCACCCAATACAGAAACTCTGGTTCTATACTGAATGGAATGTGCTATGGGACCAGTATAATCCATCAGCATTAATGTGACTATTAGCATGGTGAAATGAAATGGCTGTAGTGACAAAGCCCACCTGCCTAACTTGATGTTGACAGCCAGATGACTATAACCACCGTAGAGGGGTGTGGTCATTTGCCAGACTGAAGCTTCATCCTAATAAATAACATTGTAGAAATGTTAGAGCCCACTTAATGGTGATCCACTCTCTTCTCAGCCCCATTTAACTTCCTGAGGTAGCAATCTGTGTGTTCCTTGCCATTTTCTTCCTCACATAATGTCAGAAAAATATGTATTAATGTGTGTGCTTAATGCTAATTAGAAACTAAATGAGTTAACACGTTTTTCATTCTATTTTATATGCACTATGTTATATACAGCTTAGTTTTATATGACACTAAAAGATGCTTTTCAAACTGCAGTATGCTTTCTGAAACTTGCAAGATGCCCTCTGACCTAGTAACTGCTAGCACAGCAAAATTCATGTTTATGCCTTTTGGAAAATTATCTGCTAGGTCAGGAAACAATGAATGAACAATGCCATATTCTGTAATGTAATGATTTTGAACAATTAGCTCTGTTCGAAGTATGAGAACACGCACAGCTGCAGAAGGAAGAGATAAAACAGACAAAGGACTGTTGGAGAAATGAACTGCAATCTATACTTGCTTTGTGCTCAAATTAGCCATAGTACCTTGAATGGTAACATTGCATATATCTAACCGATGGTAGCCAAGGCCACGTTGTTTCTCTTAGGAAGTTTCTCACAAAAATTGATAGTACAAGCAGAATTTTACTAAAACAATCACTACAAAATGATGATGTTAAAACTTGTGATTTACTACGTCAGCTTGGTAGGCAATGTCTTATTAGAAAATGTAAAAAAATGCTTGCATTTCCTGATTCTAGTCAGACAAACTCTGTATTAGCACGTTTTTGTCTCCTTGCTGCAAGATTAAAGTGCCTTAACCTGAACCTACCATGTATTGATCATTTTTAAAGTATATTTTTCCTTTGACAGATTGGTCCTTCGAGCCGGAAACATATCTCTCACTCTAGCTCAGGTCAGAATTGGGCCCGGTGGCATGAACCCGTACAGAGAAGAGGCCACATCGGTTCTTCTGCTTTGAAAGACCTCCGACTGAATTGTCGTTCAAAAGAGGCCAGCCACTGTTTCTGATCTGTGATCGGAGGATGAGTCAACGTTCTGGTGGGATCAAGACACGGAGGCTCAGGTAAGGAGGAATTTACCTTTTTCTGTTTTAGATCAGGAACTTGTTACAGTATTATTGTTTTTGTCAGGGAGATTTGCATGTGCAGATCAGGGACAAAAAAGATTGCTGCCTTGTCATAGATCAGGGAAACAGAATAGGTAGGCAGTTATTCTAGATAAACTGTGAAAAAAGCGTAAGTCGTGGTACCATGTGATAAAAAAGAGTTACGTAACAATTTCTAACTTAGCTAAGGCAACATGGAAAATCAGTGCACAAAAAGTTCCCGAGACCCGCCCTTAACCGAAGACGCGAAATATATGCAATTACAGCGTGCCGATAATGTTAGGTATTATACAAAATGGGTTAATAAATACAAATTTGATGGTAATTTAGATAAACCTTCACTTATTAAACTTGTTAGACAACTTAAAACAGACGCGAAAGGTCAGCTAAAAAAGCAACGACAATTAGGAGTCCCTCAGGCACACAGGTGGCTTGAGGAAGCAAACCGCAGGGAACAAAAGATTAAAAATTCAAAAGTAATGTTTTTAGATAAAGAAGACAATAACTTGGTAATAGCAACAGCACCTCCACCCCCTCCACTTCCCTTACCAGAATATGAAGCGAGTGGACAAGCTGATCCACCTCCGCTATACCCAGCTGTTCCCGCAAAACCAAAACCGTTTGTCAGAGATCCTATCGAGACCAGGTCTCGAGCACGCAACTTAAGAGGGGATATTGAATTGTATGAAATAAATAAAAATTCACAAGCTATGAGTGAAGAAGAGATAGGCCCACTCATAGAAGTACCAAATCCGCAGGCAGGACAGGCAGGACAGGATCCAACTCTTCTAGTATATAGACCGTGGACACCGGAAGACATCCAGAAAGCCACAGAGGGAATTCCCCATTCAAAAGTTAATTTTAGAAAATTCTTAGAAGACTTACAGGGCATGAGGTTAAGTTACCATTTGAATGGAGAGGAAGTAGAGAAAGTAGTCAGACAAATCGTAGGTCCAGATTGGCACATGATCAGTGGCAACTGGAATCCCCGTGACGCAGAGCTTAGACCTCTCCCACATAGTAACGCAGAACTGGACAACAGAGTGAAAGGTCTGACAGACCAAATCTCTGAGAAATGGAAGCCTAGGGCTGATTGGACTTGCATTAATCAATGCATACAACAAGAAGGTGAAACTGTTGATAGATATTATGCCAGATTATTAGAATGTTTTAATAACCATTGTGGAATGCAGGTACCTGAAGACCGAACACATGATTCCCCATATGTGCAGCAGCTAAAGAATGCATTTTTAAAAGGCAGTATTGCACCCATTAGCAGCTTTATTACAAAGCACATGGTAGATCATCGTACAAGTAGATTACAGTCACTACTTGAATATGCAAGACATGCTGAAAGGCATTTTAATAGCAAAAAGAAAAAGAAAACTCAAGTATTTGCAGTAGAAGACGGATCAGAAGTCTTTGTAGTACAAACTGGGAAGAAGGGTAAGAAAAATACCCAGGGAAACAAACAATCTGATAAATGATCAGAGGACTTTGAAGAGAGAAAGAAAAGGGGTGAATGTTTCAAATGCAGGAAAAAGGGACATTTGGCAAGGGATTGCAGGCTAAATAAAAAGGTAACCACAGAAGACAAGGAGGGTGAGGACTGACTATATGATAGTCAAGAATCACTGGAAAAGAATAAACAAGAAAAGACAAGTGCAAATGTGATAGAAGGAGTAGAGGATGTGATAGAAGAAATAGAGGATGTGCATGAAATCACAGATAATGATGAAAATGAAATTTTGGACTTAGCATTATTGAGCGTAGAGCTCTACTTAGCAGATACAAAACCAGAAGTTACACTTCTGGTAGAGGGGAGGGAAGTTACATTTCTGTGTGACTCAGGGGCTTCACGGACCCTGATACATCCTTCCAAACTACCAGAAAATTCAGAATCACTTGACTACATATTAGTGAAAGCAGCTAATGGACAGCTGTATCGGGAGCCACTCTACCACAACATAGCGATAACTGACCCAGTTTCAGGGATGACCCAGAAAAGCAAAATTGTTGTTTCTGCAAAATGCCCAGTGAATCTCTTGGGCAGAGACCTAATGCAGATATTTGGCATAGCCGTAGTTCCAACTATGCAGGGTATGGAAGCACAAAGACAGATGGATACTTTTGTAGTGCGACCGGAGGGTGAAACATTTTATTGGTACAGCCAGGACTTAGTTATGACTGGTCCAGGGGCAGTAACCGAAGAATTGATGAACGTAGCCATCAGTAAATACCCCTCCCTCGACACTAATAAACAGCATTTGTTGCATTGCACTCTATATTACTGTAGCAAACCAGGACCTGATAAAGAATATGAGCAAGAACTGTTTAGAAACCATGCTAACAGATTAGTATTACAAAATTTGTACTGGGACACAGAAGGAAACAGTGTAGTGAGCTGTTCATTACCCCAGGAATTCCTAGCACTTTACAAATCTAATCGATTACCACATGTGAGTTTAACTAAAAATAGAAATGTGAAGTGGGCAGATCTAGGAGAAAAAGTCACAAGGTGGGAAAAGCAGACAGAGTTAGAACTTTCCAAACAGGGAGTACAAAAGCAGAAACTAAATTGGATAACGCAGACACTCCCAGCTGTACACTCACAGGCAAGTGAGGACAGCTGAGTAGCACTCTTACTAGAGGAAGAGGAAAAAGCCTTATGAGAAATATCAGAGACTCTCTGGTCAACAGGGAAATCAGATGTAGGACTCATTCATACAGCAGGACCAGTTACTATCATGCCAAAATCAGCATTTAGACCTCAAAAGAGACAGTATCCCTTGAGAAAGGATGCAGAAATAGGAATCAAACCTATAATAGCAGCCTTACTTAAGGAAGGAGTCTTGATAGAATCTCCCGACCATGTAATACACCCTTATTTCCTGTTAGGAAAGCAAACGGAGAATGGCGTATGGTCCAAGATTTACAAGCTGTAAATGACGCAGTTATACCCAGGGCACCTACGGTGCCAGATCCACACACTTTATTAAATGATTTGAAACCTCAACAAAAGTATTTTTCTGTGGTAGATATTAGCAATGCATTTTTCTCAATACCGATACACCCTGATAGCCAACATTGGTTTGCATTTACATTTCAGGGAAAAAGGTATACATATACGTGACTACCACAGGGATATTGTGAAAGTCCAACAATATTCGCACAGGAAATGGCAAGTAACCTGGCAGGATTTATCCCACCGAAAGGCAGTCAGATTTTACTTTATGTAGACGACATTCTGCTGGCAGCCCCCACCCAGCAAGAATGCAGAGAGGATACCATAGCATTACTACAATTTTTAGCCACTCAAGGACACAAGGTAAACAAGAACAAACTGCAACTTTGGAAAAGACAGGTAAAATACCTGGGATATGTAATATCCAAAGAAGGCAGTATATTAGATGAAGATAGAAAAATAGCAATATTACAAGCACCTAAACCAACTACCAAGAAGGAAATGATGTCCTTCCTAGGTACTACTAACTTTTGTCGGAGTTGGATTCCAAACTATGCCTTGGAATCTGCTCCACTGACCAACTTGATATTCAAAAAGCCTATGGCAGCACAAGATTTATTACAGTGGACACCAGAAGCAGAATCAGCTTTCTGCAAATTGAAACAACTGATAGCTTCTTCATTAGTTTTAGGATTACCAAACTATCATAAACGATTTTTCCAAACTGTAGATTGTAAGCAAGGTTATATGACATCAGTGTTAACACAACAGCATGGGGACAAACAACGCCCCATAGCTTACTATTCATCACAGCTAGACCCAGTGGCGCGATCCATGCCCCACTGTGTACAAGCAGTAGTTGCAGCTGCAGTGGCAGTGCAGGCTTCAGCCTCAGTAGTATTGTTCCACCCTCTCACATTGAGAGTGCCTCATGCAGTCGCGATTATTTTACTGCAAGAAAAAGTAGCATATCTTTCTCCTGCTAGACATCTTTCCTGTATGACTATACTGTTGAGCCAACCTCATATGACAATTGAACGATGCACAACTTTGAATCCGTGAACTTTGCTCTCAACCCCTGCAGATGGCAAACCACACTGCTGTCTGCAGGAGATTGAGCAAAAGAAACCACCTAGAAATGATCTTACAGATGTTCCCTTGGATGATGCCAAGGTGACATACCATGTGGACGACTCGTGCAGGAGGAGTCCTACAGGACAGAAACTAGTGGGGTATGCAGTAGTTTCTGATACTGAGATTTTAGAAGCAAAGTCTTTACCACACAACTTATCTGCACAAGCAGCAGAATTGATTGCTTTGACAAGGGCATGTACCTTGGCAAAAGGTAAACGAGTGAACATTTTTACTGACAGTCAGTACGCTTTTTCTACTGTACATGTTTTTGCGCAGCAGTGGAAAAATAGAGGAATGATAACATCTACTGGTAAACCAATTAATCATGCACAATTTATTTTAGACTTGTTAGACTCTATTCAGTTACCTCAGAAAGTAGCTATTTGCAAATGCGTAGCTCATACCAAACAACAGGATAGAATTTCAAAAGGTAATGCGAGGGCTGATACAGCTGCAAAACAAGCAGCTTCAGAAGTATTTCTTTTGAGTGAGGAATTACAACCATCTGAGATTTTAGACTTAGAAATGTTAAAAACAATGCAGACACTTACTACAAATGTAGAAAAACAAAAGTGGATAAAACGAGGAGCAATCTTTGAGAAGGGACTGTACATCTCCAAAGAGAAGAAACTGATTTTGCCATCTAACTTGTTTAGATATGCAGCTTTGTTGAGCCATGGGCAGTGCCATGTCTCAACAGGGGGGATGGTACAGTTAGTGAATCGAGTGTTTACGATGTATGGATTTACAAACTACACAAAAATTTTTTGTGCAGCATGCCATGTTTGTAACAAGCATCATGCACAAGGGGCATTAAAACCTAAGCAAGGGAGTTTCCCTACACCACCATATCCGTTCCATACTATTTGTATGGATTTTATAGAGCTGAACAAATGCGAAAATAAGAAGTACTGCCTTGTCATTATAGATATGTTTTCCAAATGGGTGGAAGCTTTTCCAACTAAAAATCCAGATGCAGCTACTGTTGCAAAAGTCCTCGTTAAAGAAATTATTCCTAGATTTGGCATACCGGAAAAGATTTATAGTGACAATGGCACACACTTTGTAAATCAAACTATACAACAACTAAGCCGATATTTCGGGATTTCTCTGAAAAATCATTGCGCATACCACCCCCAATCTGCAGGATTAGTAGAGAGGCACAATGGGGTTTTGAAAAATAAACTTAGGAAATTGATTAGTGAGACACAAAAGAACTGGGTGCTCTGTCTACCTCTGGCACTGTTGAGCATGAGAACTGTTCCAAATGTAAAAGGGTTAACTCCTTTTGAAATACTGTTTGGGAGGGCATATTATACACCTCAATGGAAACCTCTCATGCCTGCAGAGCAGGAGGCTGACAGTTCACTTGCAGAGTATATGAGGCAATTTTTAAATTACAAACTTTTGCAGTTAAATTCTGTTTCAGATAAAGAACAAACCAGACCATCGGAAGCAGCAATAGCCCCAGGCACGTGGGTCTGGGTGAAGGTTGTGAAGAAAAAGAACTGGAGTTCTCCGAAGTGGGAAGGACCGTACCAGGTACTACTGTCGACACCCACTGCAGTCAAGATCGCAGAGCGAGCATCCTGGATTCATCTGACACACTGTAAACTGGTTAAGAACTTTGAACTGGACAAAAACCTTGTTACTGTGGTACAACGAGAACAAAATGACTAGGTATAGAATAAATAGAGATGCAGAACAACCTCAGAAAATTTGCATGATTGTTCTGATAGCTATACTGATAACATTGGTCTTTTTGTTGTGGCCTTTCCTTTTCCCAGCCACAAGAGTTGAACTTATCAAAAGTGATGCATTACTCATAGACTGGCATCCAAACTTTAACACTTACCAAGCAATTAAATATGTGTATGCTGAGACTTTTAATGTTTCGAACTGCTGGATTTGCACAGCTATACCAACAGCATACGGGGGATTATTAATGACTGCTGTCCCCCTAGGGGTCAATGAGACCTGGGAAAACTTGATTTTTGATACTACACCTGTGAAATCACAAGACAAAATAGCATTGTACCTACCTGTTACACAAAAAGGGATTGAATATTTTTTACAAGAATGACACTATTCAGGTGGGTTGGAGCAATTGCAATGTGACTGTTTCTTATAAATGTTATATTAAAGCCAGTAAGACTAAAACTATTTGTGATACAAACTATGATGCATACTTTGCGAAGATGCATATAAATGTTAATGAGATACAACATAATCCTGTTCTTTTAAAGCAGCTTTCTATTATTGATAAGAAAATGTTTCATGCAGGGCAAGCTTATATCAATACTAAAGTAGAGAATTGTTATTTTGCTTGTGGGAAAAAAGCATATAAATGGCTACCTGAGAATTGGTCTGGCAGTTGTTTTTTGGGTTACCTGGTTCTGGCCATATGACACACTGCAGCTTTGCCTCAGGGAAAAATTCGAAACGTCAGAGAGGTCAGCAGTAAACCTAGAAGTCCAATTAAGGGACCCGAGAATCCAGTAGGATGAATCGAAGCAGGGTGGAGAAACCATAACTCCGTAAAGAACAAAGATAAACTGAAACATATGGACTTGAGTGACACCATTATATCATGGGCAGGCATAGCCCCTGCATATGGCGCAGTGAAATCGATTTGGGAGCTGAGAAAACTGTCTAAACTTCTCGAAGTTATGAGCAATGCAACTTTTTCTGCTCTCGAATTAGTGACTAATGAACTGAATGCTATGAGAACTGTGGTGCTTCAGAACCGTATGGCTCTCGACTTCACCCTAGCAGCGAGAGGTGGTACATGCGCTTTAATCAAAGAATGCTGTTTGTATATTCCTGACAACCAGCATGAAATAAACGACCATCTTGAGGTGATCCAGCAAGTGTCGACCATGACCAAACCAGGCCCAAACCCTCTGACGGACTTTTTCCATAATTTGTTTGGGGGGTGGGGTTCCATCCTAATGAACATCCTGATTTCCATTTGTGTAGGATTACTCCTATTAGGAGCATGCATTTGTTGTGGTATTCCCTGCATGAAAAAGTTAATCAAAGATTTTATAGATGTATCAGTTTCTGAGACATTGTATCAAAGTACTGAAATTGAAGAATTGTTGAACAGTGAAACACTTTCATAAGTTTAAACTGAATGACTCTCTTAACTGCAAATCCTGAATGGAAGAGGTTAAGAGAAGAAGCAAACTGTTTATGCTTTTGAAAATAGAATTAAAAAGTATTAACAAGGGGGAAATGTCAGAAAAATATGTATTAATGTGTGTGCTTAATGCTAATTAGAAACTAAATGAGTTAGCATGTTTTTCATTCTATTTTATATGCACTATTTTATATAGAGCTTAGTTTTATATGACACTAAAAGATGCTTTTGAAACTGCAGTGTGCTTTCTGAAACTTGCAAGATGCCCTCTGACCTAGTAACTGCTAGCACAGCAAAATTCATGTTTATGCCTTTTGGAAATGTACTTGAGAAGCAGGTGATTATCTGCTAGGTCAGGAAACAATGACTGAACAATGCCATATTCTGTAATGTAATGATTTTGAACAATTAGCTCTGTTCGACGTATGAGAACATGCACAGCTGCAGGAGGAAGAGATAAAACAGACAAAGGATTGTTGGAGAAATGAACTGCAATCTATACTTGCTTTGTGCTCAAATTAGCCATAGTACCTTGAATGGTAACATTGCATATATCTAACCGGTGGTAGCCAAGGCCACGTTGTTTTTGTTAGGAAGTTTCTCACAAAAATTGATAGTACAAGCAGAATTTTACTAAAACAATCACTACAAAATGATGATGTTAAAACTTGTGATTTACTACGTCAGCTTGGTAGGCAATGTCTTATTAGAAAATGTATAAAAATGCTTGCATTTCCTGATTCTAGTCAGACAAACTCTGTATTAGCACGTTTTTGTCTCCTTGCTGCAAGATTAAAGTGCCTTAACCTGAACCTACCGTGTATTGATCATTTTTAAAGTATATTTTTCCTTTGACACATAACACAGCTACTAACCCTTTTTCAAATATATCAGTCTAGAGAACAAATGGTTTAGTAAAGTCAGAGGAAACAAGTAAGCTTGTGATAGATTTAGTTTGGTTAAAAGTCTCATCTGCCTCTGCTTTCCATCAAATCTAGATAGGCACCTTACCTTTTGCAAGGTCTGTCAGAGGACAAGCTATGGCTGCAAAGCTGAGTGCAGTCTTTCTATAGTAGCCTGCTAGTCCTAAAAGTTCTTTCATTTGTCATTTGGTACTTTGAAAAGGCCAGATTTTGTTGGCTTCTTTGTTATCTGTTTGTGGTTTATTGCTCTTCCTCCAATCAGATTCCATAGGTGTCTGGCTTCTGTTTTACAAAACCTACATTTTGGAGCTTTAGGTGTACGTCTTGTCTGTCTTAAAGGGTCCATCTAGCACATGTGCTATAGATAAACATGACTCCTAATTTTTTGAATAAATTACTACATCATGCAGGTACACAACTGAGTAGCTGTCATGAAGTTTCATAACTTTATTCACAAACCTTTGAAAAGTGGCAGGAGCTCCATGAAGTCAAAAGGGCAAAATTATTATTAAAATAAAGCTTCAGGAGTGCAGACTGCTATTTTTTTTTTCTTTGTCTTCATATGAGAAATGGAACTGCCAGTACCCACTGGTTAAATCTTTGCCTAGCCTCCCTATAACCTCTTGCACTCTGGGCAATAGAGAACTGTCAAATCTGGATATGTCTTGAGTTTTCAGAATTCATTGCAAAATCTTATGGAGCCATCTGGCTTAAGGGTCAACATAATCAGATGATTTCATTCACTTTGGGACTCCTTTACTTTCACCCCAGCATGGTTTTACTATGATCCTGCATTAAATCAATGCTATCAGGCAATTCATAAAAGATGTCTTTATTTCTCAGTAAGATCTCTTTTACATGTTATTTTTTGAGCTTTAGAAAATGTTTCATTTATTTAAACAGCAATGATAATATTTTCAGATATCCTAGTATTAGTATTTATACCAGCTCTAACGGAGAGCATAGAAGCTTCAGCTTCTCTCCATGGTTTTAACACATTTATGCAGTACATTTGCTTTGGTCTTCTCTTCACAGCTTGTCTAATGTTGTAGTTCAGTTTATCCATATTCTCTTCTACTTCAAAAGGTCCTTGTCATCTTGAGAGTAACTTACTTCAGCACAAGATCTAATATTAACAATTTGTCTCCTGCTTTTAACTCCCTGAGTCTAACATTTTTATTGTACATCCTCTGTTGCATTTGTTTCTCCCAGCAGCTAACCATCAGCTGCCCCTAGCACCTCTTGCCATTCACTGTATCTACTAGACTGCATTAGCCTTGGACACAATCAGACACATGTTCATGGCCATTGAGGTGATAGAGGGCACTGGTCCAGTTTCATACTGCTGCAGGTGGGTATGCACTAACTCTAATCTCATTGCAGCAGCCTTGTCAGCTCTATTGCTGCTGCCCTTGGGAAGCACATCCACACTTCCATGCATGCACACTTTCCTGACTAAGCTGTTCACTGCTTATGGAACAAATAATTTGCCAGGCTTATACATTGGTTATTGCAGCAAACTTAGACTGACCCCCCCCCCCGGATGGGTAAGTTGACATCAACCATTCATTCACATCATCCTCCTACAGCCCACCCAGCACTCATGCTACTAATCAAACATGGGTTGTCTGGGGAAGAATATGGACTTTAGCCTTCTGGCCCTAGAGTCCATCCCTGCTGCACTTCATATGCCCCTTGCTTGTCTGTATGGTCTTCTGTAGCACACACTTTCGAGGTTTATCAAAGTGCTCCACCAACACATGGATTTGAGGTTGTTACTCATAAGTTCTTAACTGCTTTGCTTTAAAACACTAAAAAAGCTGTTAATTAGCCCAGGTCATAAGTGATATTCCCTTGTCTATGATTATTTTTCTGAGTACCTCTTCCCTGGAGGAAAGTAACACCAACTGTTCTAGGATTAACGTAGCATCAGCTTTTGGCAGAAGTTTTGCTTCACAACACTTAGTGGCATATTCAATAATCACGAGAATGTATTGATACCTATTACTGGACTTTACTACCAGACTGATAAAATATAGAAATATCTTCTTGAATTGTACTTCAATAATAAGCGCAGGTATCAGAGGACACCTAAACCCAGGATGTGGTGCCATCTTTTGACATTCTGGCCAAACTGCACAGAAGCTCTCAGTGTCTTTTATTAAACTGGGCTGATAACAGCTAGTCAAAATTTTAACTTTGGTTTTGTCCATTTTTAAGTGTCCACCCAAAACATGGCTATGTATTGGCTTCAGTATACATGTTCTAAAAGGAAGGTTTTGAAAATAACTGTGGGGACAGTATTTGCAGTATATCTTATTTATCTTTGTTTACCTTGAACAACAGGTCATTCCTTAACTCAAAATATGGGTATGGGATGTGGCCCATCTGTATATCTATTTATATTACAATTCTGGCTATACTTTTGTATGGATCAGCTTAATGTACCTCCAACCCACTGTGCATTCTTAAAATTTTCACTGATTATTTGTAAATTTGCTAAGTCAGGAAGATTTTTATCAGTACTTTGACATGAGGTTATCTCTAAACCAGTGAATACAGACACATATATTTCTTCTTCTTTCCCTATTTCTCTACAAAAGACAGCTTCTGACAGTGACCATCCTCTCTTTTTTTTTGGCAATTCTCTTGACTTTTATTGCTATAACAGAGGGAAATATAAGGCTCTGTTCAATTTTACTTTCTTTTCTTATGAAATTATCACTATAGGTCCCTCCCTCTCAGCCTTCACTCAGACATGCTTCATTATTTAATGGCTGGAATCTTCTGACAAAGTTACGTATCATGTACTATGGGTTCTTCCTTTTAAGGTTTCTGAAATGATTTATTTCATTAACTTAAGATTTTTTTGTAAGACTCTCCTAACAAGCTTCTGGTAACATGCATGTTCTTTTATCCCTTCTAGCCAGATCCATATTTTATTTTACTTTGGAGTTTTAACACTATTCCCATATTTTATCAGGATTCTGCATTTTGAACATTGTGTCAGACTGTTGTTGCTATAGCTCTCAACCAATCAGGGACAAATCTCAAAGGAATCAAGGCCAAATCCAGAAATAATCAGAGGCAATTTGAGTCACTTTCAAAATATTAGTTTATTAACTTGAACTGTTGACAGAATAAGAAAATGTGAATTAATATACATTTTCTAAAGTAAAAGAAGTCTATAACTCTAATTATTGTCATTATTTATTAAGTGTAATTCACCACCTTTTCTCCAAAAGTCGCCAGTTTTATGAAGGATTAAGAGAGACAGAGCTAATATTTTTGTCAAAATCAGGGACATCCTTGAAAATCAGGGACGGTTGAGAAGTATGGCTATTGCTTCTTTCCCTTTTACTATGGATATAGTTAGGAATGAGTATTCTGAACAGTGTGTCAGTAATTAGTCCTCCAATGTCCTTTTTACTAGGGGTATGTTCTGACTGCAGAGTAACTGTGGTCCCTCCCCCATAATTTCCTCAGTGATTTGTACTGAGGAAAGTCTTGATCTATGGTGACATCATGTATTAAATTATGTAACAAAGCTGCAGGATGTTGACTTTATCCAACATAATTTGAAATTTTATATGTGTTATAGGGTAATCCTTCTTGTTAGCATGAAAATATATTACTACCATCTTCCTTTTATCATTTGTTGTTTGCAGGTATAAAGCTCCTTAATTAGTGTAACCATGCTCCCAAACTGTATGGCCCTTTCAGTCCCTCTGCTTCACCAATACCAAACATTTGGCTAACTTAAAAGAGGCACAGAGACAATATGCTGATTCTACTTTTAAAACTGTTTCTTTATCTTATTCCATCTATACATTTTCATTACCATGTGGATTAAAAATCATATTTTTGGTTGATATAAAATTCTTGAACTAGTTAAGGAATAGTAGAATAGTAACGCACCACCTATTGCTGGATATAAAATGTATTATTTCACTTATTTACTATTATGGCATGTTAAAAGAGCTCAGCACTTTCTTACCTGTAGACTTAGGTTGGTTAGTTTTAAACAGTGTTTCATTAGCTAGTAACCTTTCATGCACACACAATTTCTCAATACTCTTATGGTCACTTTGAATAAAAAAAACCTTTCAGGTGATCCACATTAACTATACTGTTATGTGGTTTATTTTCTCCCTAATATGTTGTATAAAAACAGCAGTGTTAGTTTCTTTCATAATATGTTGTGAATATCTCACAAATCAAAGAACATTCCTGATATCTGAAATAGCCACTAAACCAATCTCTCTCTCTCTCTCTCTCTTTCTAGGTGTGTGTGTGTGTGTGTGTGTGTGTGTGTGTGTGTGTGTGTGTGTGTGTGTGTGTGTGTGTGTGTGTGTATGTATTTATATATGGATTTATGTGCTATTTTTTGCTTATCCTGGACTTACTTAGACTTTTAAGTTGCATTTTTCCACTACTGTAAGGGCTGCTGTTCTGCAGATGTAGTACTCTAAACACCTTGTATCTACTGTTTTCAATGCTTTTAGGCATCTATTTTTATGGTCCCCAACTATTGAGCTCCAAACCAGACATTTTAAATTAAGAGGGTCAAAATCTGAACTTTTGTGGCAGGAGAGAGATGATTTCACCTATCTGAGCTGGAAATGAAAAAAAGCTTATTGTGTGCTTATCTGGTTGCCTTGTAGACATACTTAGTTTAAAACTTGTTTTTTTTTCTGCTTGTGTATAAACCTCATGTTTGCAAGAGTCTTGGCTCAGTTATTCATAGCCGCTCATCTGTTGGGGAGGAGGCCAGAGAGTTTGAAAGATTTTGCTTGCATATGAAGCCATTCTTGGCAAGAAAAATGAAATTAAATATTATTTTGCATTTGTATTGCTCGTTTACATTGAATTCTCAAATATTTATGTGCTATTTATTGTTTTCCTGCACTTGCTTAGAATTTTAAGTTGCATTTTTTCACTTTGGTAAGTGCTACTGTTCTGCAATTGAGGTACTCTAAATACATTGTATCTGCTGCTTTCAGTGCTTTTAGACATCTAGTTTTCTGGTTGCCTAACACCTAGGCTCCAAACCAGTCATTTTACATTAAGAGGGTCAAAGTCTGCATTCTTGTGATAGGAGAGGGCTGCTTTCACCTATCTGAACTGGAAATTTCTGGGGGAAAGCTTATTGTATACTTACCTGAATAGCCTGTTGGCATACCTAATTTAAAACCTGCCTTTTTCTCCTTGTATATGAGCCTCACATTTCTATGACACTGCACTTTGCGCAGCTGCTGTCAGTGGTGTCCTGTATATATGCAATCTCTAGAAGTTGTACTTTTTCCTATAAAAAATACCTCTAAAATTTTCCACAGTCCTGCGCTACTCAAGAAGCAACTAGTTTGTGTGCTGAGCATCACTGCCACATTTAATTAGCTCTAGAGTGCATTATTACAGCACTCATAACTATCACTGCTCAAAGAGCAACTGTTTTTTGCACTGGGCAGCATCGCTGCATATGCTAGCTGTAGACGACGTTACATAAACATTCCGCGGTGGTGCAGCGGTAGCATTGTCACCTCACAGCAAGAAGTTCTCCAGTTCGATTCTCGGCTGGAGCGCCTTCTGTTTGGAGTCTGCATGTCCTCCCCGTGGTCGAGTGACATTCAAAAGACATGCGTGAATGGGCGTGCCTTCATTGAAGGTTGGGCGTCAGGCTGGCACCTCGGCACTGTAAAAATCTACTGCCAATCATTAGTGGACCGGAGTTCTACTGTGGCGACCCCTAACCGGGAAAAGAAGAAGAAGACGACGACATTACATAAACATCCATCCCTCGTCCTGTTGCAAGCACCCCTATTCTATTCCCTTGTAAAGCACATATTAAGCACCTACAACCATGGATAGGCACTTTCCTGCTATCACTGCATTTAGCTTGATGGACAAGGGTATCCTGCAGGAATGCTGTAATTGTCTCAGGTACACTGACAATCATTTAGTTTTGAAGCAAACAAATACAGTATGTGAGAGATGTAGTTACACACTGTCACTGGAGAAAAGACTCTCCCATACAGATACAAAAAATGCAAACAGGTTGCCAGTGACACAAACACACGCACGCGCGAGTGCACCCCCCCCCCCCCCACACACACACACACAAAACACTCACTACACTTACTAAGGATCAGACGCATAGAGCTACATATACAGTGGTTCTCAAATGTAACTTACCCAAATCTGAAAGGCCTCCCAGACACATTCCTCAAAAACTCTGCATGCACACAAACACGACAACCCCCACCCCCACAACACATAAAACTACATCTCACTGTGTCTCAACTACCAAGCACATAATGTGTAACACAACACAACCCAATATTTTGGTCATAGGAGGCACACTGATGTCCCTCTCACCAGGCTGGATAAGAAGGTTACAGTTAGTTGCCTGTTCAGGGCCAGGATTCACCAGATCATGCAAGCACTCAAGTCACTAAATTCCAAGCACCAGTATGACTCAGTCATAGTCCATGTGTGCATAAATGACCTGAGATGTACCTCCCTGGACTACATGAAGAGAAGCATGATTAAGCTCTCTGAATATGTGCCACAGGTGGTTATGAGCCTAGCATTGAGTTGCATTTTGCCATCTTCAAGAATGATTCTACAATACCAACAGAAAGTGATTGACTTTAATAACTGACTTAGCTATTGGTGTCATTCCAAAGGGTCCAACATTTGTCAGTCTGGGAAAACATGATTGACAGGCCATGCTACTTTGCCAGGTATGGTCTTCTGCTGTCACCACTAAGTGTTTGGATACTGGCCAAAACATTATCCACCCCTGTAGTGCCTTTTTTAGGTATTACCAAACAGACAAACTTCACAACATAGCAAAATCTACTCAGGAGAAGCTAAAGGTATTACTGCTCAGTTGTAGGAGTCTCAACAAGAAACTTCCCTGCCTAGAAGCACTCCTCTCCCTGGGGAATCCAGACATATGTGCAGTTATTGAGACATGGTTCTAAACCATGGAAAGTGCAGCAGCAATGCAATGCTATCATGCTTTTCACACATACCAACCACACACTGCACATGAAAGGACAAAAGGTAAAAGTGTATCCATCTACATAAAGGATAAGCACACCTTAAGACCGGTCACACAATATGACATGCTCGAGCCACTCCATGTCCAATTAACCTTAGGAAAAATCACCTACCATATTCTTGTTAGCTAAAGGTCCCCCACCATGAAACAGTAAAAGCATACCACATACCTGAATTTAATAGATTCACTTACCATTAACAACAATACCATATTCATGGGTGATTTCAACTATCCCTTCATTAACTGGGAATCAGCCTCAAATTTTCTTGGCTTTGTCAATGCAAATGCCCTGAAGCAGCTCCCATTATGTTTACAAATATCCTGGGCCTGGTACTCACAAACATGGGAGAGTATTGCATCCCCCTTCCAAGTGTAAAGTCCTCACTGGTTAGATCAGATCACAAAGTGGTCTCCCTTGAAATAAATATAAAACTAGAGCCCTACCTAACCTCAAAACCTTTAAGAACTTTTATAAGGCAAACTATCAGCTATTAAGCAAAAGCATAGCTTCCCCAAACCCAGAAAACCCAGAAGCCTGTGTGGAGGTTTATACAAAAGCCCTGTATGACCATATGAACAACTGCATAGAAATAGCAGTACCAGTCCAAAATGAGCCTAGGACAAACCACAAAAACAAGCTGCCCTGGTGGACGCCTGCTATAAACAGGTTGTACAACAAAAGAAAGAAAGAAAGAAAATCCTGTCTAGAAATAAGAGAGAATGTATACAACAAACAAAAACTCCTGCATTAGTCTAAACAAATAGATAAGGGGACTAGTCAAGTCTTCAAAAGTGAATTTTGAGGCAAAAAAGCCTCCCAAACTAAGGATAACCATAAGGCATTTTTCAGTGAAGTCTGCAATCTTCAGGGCAGCACCCAACAGTGTGTAGAGTTAGTTGTAGATGGCATCTCCTATACCCAACCAGAAGATACAGCAAATCTGTTGGCCGATAAATTCAGATCAGATTTTACCTTCCCATCACCTCTGGTTACGCCCTCAAGAAATACCTTAAATTTTACCTTCCCATCACCTCTGGTTACCCCCTCAAGAAATACCTTCCCTCATTCCTCTACCAGTTATTACAAAAGAACAGGTCACCAGTGAGTTGTTTAAAGTGGAAAACATGGCTTTGATGGGTCATGACAATATCCCAGGATACCTCCTAAATAGCTTGAATCAGGACCCATCCAACACACTATGATCTCTTTTTAACCACAGTCTCCAGACTTGTTTTATCCCTGTGGAATGGAGGACAGCAACAGTCATCCCTCTGCATAACAGTGGACCATCAACAAACCGAGGAAATTAAAGACCCATAAGTGTCACTAGTCTTATATGCAAGGCCATGGAAAGAATAATTATGGACCTGATAAATAACAAAATAGGGAATCTCCAAGCACTGAACTTAACTGAGTTTGGCTTTGTCAAGGTCAGGTCATGCCGACTCAATCTGCTGGATTTCTTTGTGAAAGTCACTAGGGCTACTGATGAAGTGCATACAGCCTACCTTGACCTGGCTAAGGCATTTGACACAATTCGCTACTCAGGTATTATAAATAAACTCACAAAACTGGGCCTAAATCCCTATGTCATCAGATGGATAGCCAAATGGCTTATGCACAGGGCACATGTTGTTAAAGTGGGAGACTTCAGATTTAGCAGGAGACCAGTTACTAGTGGTGTGCCACAGGGCTTAGTGCTGGGACCTCTCCTGTTCATTATATACTTCTAGGAAGTCAAGACTAATGTAGAAGGCCTTTGACTGACTGAGTTTGCTGATGACTGCAAGTTGGTGGCAGTCCCTGAATCCCCCAGGGATGTAGATATCCTTCAGAAGGGTCTGACTCAGACAAATAACTGGTGCCAGTGCCATGGCCTAAAAGCAAAAAAATGCATAATCATACCCATTGGAAGTCAAATACCCCTACAAATTACAACATTGTGGCACAGCATATAAGTAAAGGCATGGCATCCAGATCCAGGTAAGTTATAGCCCCATTGTAATCGGCCCTCATCAGACCAATAATTGAGTACAGTGCACCTTTTGGTATGCACTTGACCAGGCACTTGCAATAAATGGAAAGGCCTCAGAGCTTAATTATAAAAAAAGTACAGTGTGCAAACAACATGCCCTATGTGTATCGACTAAAAGTCCTATTCCTTTACTCTGTCTTCTACCACTATTAAGGGGTGACCTATTCCCTAACCTACAAGGCACTCTCAAATCCAGCCCTAATGGAACTGTTACATATTCACAAGACAAACTGCACAAGAATCACCTGATGTAAGGATCTAAACCTTGGCTGTGACATGAACAAATCATGCTGGAGAGACAGATATGCATCTCAGAGATTACTCCTTCTCTGGAACAAGCTTCCTATTCACATAAAGCAGAGCCCTTCCCTGACCCTGTTCAAATGGATTTCAGATTAATAGATGGGGAATTACAAATTCACTCCAGTGGTGGCTCTCATGTCCCTTATTGACAGTGACAGTCTGTAAAATACTGAAAGGCATAGGCACAAACCTAAGCCAAGTTCTAGCCCTTAGGGATTGAAAATCAGGCAACATTTGGGTAATAATGGCTGGGCTTTTAAGGGCTCTTGGGCAGTTAACCTAGTAATCTGCTATGAGCCTATGTATGTATATATGTGTGTGTGTGTGTGTGTGTGTGTGTGTGTGTGTGTGTGTGTGTGTGTAGTGCAAAATGTTGAATGCTCATTTGGTCGATACTGCTGCACAACTTTGGGAAATACAATATTCCAAACTTGTAACTGCTGTATGGTTGAATCATTCTGTGAGCAGAATATTGTGCTTGGCTGAACATCTGAGTTCATAGGTTCATATATTCTATTCAGCTGGTGTTCAGTAGTATGTGCACAGGTGTTCTGGGCATTTGGGTTAAATGGAATCACAGTGCGTTACCTGAATTTTACCTTGATCTGTTGAGGTATTCAGCAGAAAAGAAGGAATATTGTGTTTTATGAACAATAGGATGCATTTTACCTGCATCCCTGAAGCAATTGCATTTTTAATTTCTGTAGTTAAGAGAAGAACGTCTTCATAAATGTTGAGTGATGTGTTTGAGATCTTTGGATTGCAGACAGTGAATTCCATGCTGATCAAAGTTTGGAGACAGAGTTTTCGCCTAGAGCTTTCCAGAATGAAGGCCACAGTAATAGGTGGTGACTTCTAGTATTGGCTCTGAGTGCAATTCCCTAAGTAGATACTTTAATAAGTATTTTGGTTAAAAGGGGTGGACAGTTTCACTCAACAGGGTGTTTCAGTAAGTATGAGTTAGGAAGCAGTGAGGCTGTTTCTGTAAAAGATAAGCAGTTTACTTTTTTGTAATGTAGTTAAATGATACCCCCTAACATCAGACTGTGGTATAAACTGTCATATATCCTTACTGGCTGTTCATAATATATACATGCTGTAAGAGGAATTGAGAGTTATTAATATGATCACACTAACATCTATTGCTTTCCTAGCCTCAGACATTAATGGGTGTGAGAATGTGTATGCTACCTTTAGTTAAGTGTTTTATCTGCTAACATCTCTGTATGTGGAATGAGGGAGACTAGGTAGTCTAAGGTTAAGCCTAATGTATGTTTGGAGAGTTGTGGCTGATATAGGTAAGCCTAAGGGACTTATTCATTTCAAGGGATAATCTTCTGAGAGATTTTGTTTAGTTACAAATAGCATGGAGGAGGATAATTTTGCTGCTTGTGATAAGGTTATGCTATGTAACCCAGATCTACAGAAGATTGAAACTAGTATGCAGTTTATGTTGTAGCATACATCTCAACTTCTGAGGGCAAGAAATCTGGACAAAGACATAAACAATGGGGGACAGAGGCCTAAAATCAGAGTTGAATTTTAATTATTGTTCTTATAAACTTAGTTGCTAGAACAACAGCTTTTGCATTAACATGCATTTTCTGAAGTATATCAAGTCTAAAACTCAAATGTATGTTATTATTTATTGACTTCAACCCTCAATGATTTGCCAGAAAAAAAAATTTATGAGGAACACACCAAAAATATGAGGCAAGAATCTGGACATTCTGTGAAAATCCAGACAGCCGAGAGGCATGTGCTGCAGTACACTGACTGATAGCCCA
This sequence comes from Protopterus annectens, assembly GCF_019279795.1. Taxonomy (NCBI): domain Eukaryota; kingdom Metazoa; phylum Chordata; order Ceratodontiformes; family Protopteridae; genus Protopterus; species Protopterus annectens. Next base: position 255,231,485 of record NC_056731.1, read on the forward strand.
GAATAAAAGATTATCATATCATCGGTTTATAATGTACAGCTGATAGGGGACAGTTGCAATAATAAGTTATTTATAAATATGGAAAAAGTAACATACCCAGTACAGAACACTGTGAGAATCCAGTGGTTACAATAAAAGTTTGGCTGAATACATAGGATGATTACCACTTTACTATTGCATTATCAAAGATAGTCCCTATTGATACAATAAGGAATTAGGTATAATTAAAAACAATTCAGAGGTCCTTTTAATAAAGATATCTGTTTGTATGTACTATAAAGATTTATGCATTTGATTAGTTACTGCATATCTGAGAACGTATCACCCTGGCATGAAGTAATGACGATGGTTATCATGTAACTCATATTTACTGGGCAGTTACTGCAGAGAACTAAGGCACTCAGCTGTTAACAAGCTGCATCCTGTATTCAAGATTCAAGATTTGACATGGTCTCCCTTCATTTGCCAACTATTTGACCCCACTGCTTCTGTCTCATCCCCTGAAAAGGGACACTTGTGTCCATTGTCCTTCTTGATTAGGCAAACTCAGATAATATAACTAAAATGTGTGTTGTATTAATTTACTTTTAATAACTTGACTTCTCACAACAGGTGAGAATGCATTATGTGCTCAGGAAATTTATTTTACTTTACTGCTTTTCACCTTTCACTTTGGTATATATCAACAAAATGGACAAGGCAAAGCATCCAGGTCTGTTTGAGGCATGAGCTAATGTGGCAGGTCATACAGTGGACTGGTTTAATCACTGATATGAGGCAGCAGTAAGGTGCCCTTTCTGTTTATAAAAAACAAATCATTGCATAAGAGGAATATTTTAACTGGAATCCATGATGACAATATGAATGATGAATGGCAATCAAATGCCAGACACTGAATCAGCAGTTTTAATTGAAAGGTCTGCTGTCAGTCATCAATTTGCGGTCAATTTTCTCTTGTTCTTTTGTGACAGCATGAGTTGTGAAGTCGATTTGGAGTTGATAGAGCAGTATTATATGCATGAGACAAACTTCGGGTCAATGCAGTCTGAAACACACTGAATTTATTACAATATATTTAATTGATATGCATTCTGCAGATGTTTTAACATAAATACATTAAAACTCATTGCAATCACAGAGGCATTGGTTTCAAGGTATACTTCTCATATTTTAGTATCTTTGTGCTCAACCCTTCCATTGCTTGTGTACAATATTTCTATTTATCTTTGTTTAAAGCCTTTGTTTTCTACAATTTTTCAAGTTAAAGTTGTATACTGTGAAATGTAATTGTTCCAATTTACTGTCTTCATTTGAAACAGTAAAGTGAATGTTATCTGATAACTTTTGCCTATCATTTGTGAACAAAGGTAGTTCTCCCTTTATGCTATACTGCAGTGTCAATAATTGATCTACCTGGTATGGGAATAAAACCCACAGCCTTCTGCAGTAAAGGTAAGTGTGCGACCTGCTGCGCCACTCAGCTGCAACAGCCTTTGCATTCAGTAATTTTATCATAAAAAAGAACAACATATATTGAGCATAACTTCATTTGATAAATTATTATTACTATTTTTGTATGCCTAAATTTGTAATTGTTTCATTTTAGTATTACATTAATCAGCATTTAATGATTTTTGGTTACCATTATAATGACATAATTCATATTCCCTTTTGCATTCTCCCATACATATTTCTAGATGCACTCAAATCAAATTCTAATTAATTATTCCTTTGTTTAATGTTTTGTTTTTGCCTTTCTCCACTTATATGTCTTATATTTACATTTGTCCTATCTCTACTAGCCATTCATTTTCTATGTATTTTGCCCTGGTGAGGGTAATAGTGGTAGTAATCTGGGCAGGTCATCTTGGACTTTCCTAATCTCCAGCTCCTCCTGTTGGACCTCTGGGTATTTTTTGGGTAAAACAAGAGAGATATACAGTCCTCTTAGAATGAGCAGATCTATTGCAGAGCCTCCTGACAGTGGGCAACACCTGCTACATCCTTTGGAAGAAGCCTTGGGACATCCTTTGGAAGAAGCCTTGAGACATCCTTTGGAAGAAGCCTTGGGACATCCTTACTAGGTCTTCTCTGAATGATGACCAAAATAATCTCTGTTCCAATTACTCCCTGGCCAAGTTTATCATCTTTTCACAGAAAGTAAGCTTGAAAACATTGTGAAGGAACCATATTTCTGCTGCTTACATCCTATTATCTCATTCTTTCAGACATTAGACAAAATTCACGACCATCAGTGCAGATAGAAATACAGACTGACTGGTAAACTGACAACTTCATTCTATGACTCAGTGGTTGCTTTACCAACATAGCAGAGTCCTGAAAACTGTGTGATCTTGCACACCTGTTGACCATCTGTGAAGTCAAGGAGAGTAGAATCTGATTAACAGAGAGATGTGGGGGCATGTGGTGACCTGATTAACAGAGAGATGCAAGGGCATGTGCAGACCTGATTAACAGAGAGATGTGGGAGCACATGGAGACCTGATTAACAAAGAGATATGGGGGCATGTGGAGACCTGATTAAGAGAGATGCGGGGGCACATGGAGTCCTGATTAGCAGAGAGATGTATGGGTATGTGGAGACTTAACAGAAAGATATGGGTGCATGTGGAGATCTGAGTAACAGAGAGATACAGGGGTATGTGTAGACTTCATTAACAGAGAGATGTGGGGGCATGTGGAGACCTGATTAACAGAGAGATGTGGGGTCACATGGAGACCTGATTAACATAGAGATGTGGGGGCTTGTTGAGACCTGATTAACAGAGAGATGCGGAGGCATATGGAGAGCCTTGGACTTTGATTTGTCAACTAGTGATGAGATATATGCTGAGTGATAGACTGACCTACAGTACCAGGCAATGTTAATTTGTGTTGTTTGAAAAATGTTTACTCAGAAAGTATGAGAATCTGTTCTTACATGCTTAAAACAAAACTAAATAATTTATTTTACAAATGCAGCCTTGGTGTTGTACATGAATGCTAATAAGTAATGTTAAAGGTGGAAGTTTTCCCTTTTTAATGGAACTGTGACAGGAAAGCAGAACATCATGGTAAATGTGGTGAACAATGCTAAACATGTTTTCTCTTTGAGTTAGTAACACCTGAAAATATTACATCCAGTGAGAATGCTGGGGAAATTTGATTTTTATAAACCACAGCAGAGATGCGAGTAGACAGCTGTCCCCAGTGTGAAAACAGCAGACAGCATTCACTTCCTTGTTATTTGAGAAAAATGAAAAATAAAAACTCTTAAACTTAGAATTTGTTGCTCGTTTATCTCTAACATGTATGACCAGAAGGCTGGGGTTTTTGTTTAGATGCTTTAATACATAGAAACACATCAAGATGGATAGCATCATCTCAACAGCTTACTACAAAATGGCAGTCTAGCTTGCATGCGTTCAGTATTTATACACTTGTGCAAGCCCTTGGATAGCTTCTTAAAGGTATATACACACACATTGATCTACATCCTCCCTCTTACCATATCCTGTAACATAACAGTCGGGACCAAATTTAGCAACAGGGACAGTCTGCAGTGCACAACTCATATCAGGAACTTCTGGATTTGTCACAGGAACAGGAATGTCCTCTGGAACGTCCTCTGGAAATGGAACACTGGACAACACACTCTGAGATAAAGAGTCTTTCTCACAGGCTATGTGCTGTGGTATGGGCTCAGACTCCATTCTCAAATGCTTCCAATTCTACCTAAACCCTGTTCCTTCTGATTCCACAATGCATGATCTCACCTCTGGACCAATATTCTTCATGACACCAATCCAATCATAACCTTTGGATGTTTACATCCTTACCACTTCTCCTTCTCTTAATGGATTGAGCTGTTTGCAGATTTTATTGTAGTAAAACTTCTAGGTTAAACACTTCTTCAATGGATTGGCTTTTACAAACCTGTTGTTCTTGACACATGGAACCAACAACTGACTACTGATTGGTAATGCGGTTCTGGTTTGTCTTGACAGAAGTCTCTGAGCAGGTGAACCAAGATGTTTATCATAAGGAACATTTCTGAGAGTCAAGAGATTCAGAAAAACATCACGATTATCTCATTTTAACTTTTCTAGTAACTGCTTTGCATTTTGAACTGCACGTTCTGCTAAACCATTTGACTGCAGGTACTCAGGGCTACTTGTGACATGAGTAAAGTTCCATTCTTTGGCGAATCTTTTGAACTGTTGGCTTGTAAACTGTGTGCCATTGTCAGAGATAACTTTATGCAGACTGCCATACACAACAAAATGATGTTTCATCTTAGTAATGACAGTACTGGCTGCTAGGTTAGGAAGTAAGTCAATCTCGAACCAATTGGAGTAAGACTATTAATGCCAAATAATGTTGATCATTCCACTCGAAGATATCAGTGGCTACTGCTGACCAAGGTAGTTCCGGAATATAGTTTAGCTGAAGTGGTTCCTTCTGTTGATACGGCTTTGTATTATTACACAGTGAAAAAGATGAAAGTGCTCTCTCAATGTCTTGTGAAATAGAAGGCCAAAATACTAGTCCTTTCGCCCTTCTTTTGGTAGATTCAGTTCCTGGGTGACCATGATGCAAGATAGTAATGTACTCTTGTTGCAAGGAGTTTGGAACAATTACTTTCGGACCTTTCATAATGATACTATTGTCAGACAAAATCTCATCTCTGTATGGAAAATAAGGTTGCACTTCTTGAAGTAAACTAGATTGCTTTGACAGCCATCCTTGAATGATAACGTGGTTGAGCCTCTGTAAAACTGCATCTGTGGCTGTGTGATCTGTCAGCTCATCAAGACATGTGGAAGAAAAATTTCTCACTTCCATGACTTAAAAATCAAGGTTCTCATTCTCGTGCTGTTCTGTGGTGTTTCTGGGCAATCTGGATAAGGTATCAGCAAGATAAAGAAGTTTGCCTTTCTTGCAGATATGATTGAAATTATACCTTTGCAATCTCAGCATTATATGTTGCAGTCAGGCTTGAGCTGAATGTATAGGCTTTCTCAAGATAGTGACTAATGGTTGGTGGTTTGTTTTGATCTGGATAGGTCTACCATAAACACAATCACAGAACTTCGAACATGCAAATACAATTGCCAAAAGTTCTTTCTCAATCTGGGCATACTGCATCTCAGTTTGAGTAAGAGTTCTCGATGCATAGGCAACAGGTTGATCCTCTTGTAGAATGGCTGCACCAAGATCAAATTTAGAAGCATCACAGGAAAGTATAACTGGTTTATGAAGATCATAATATCTGAGAGTTGGTGGACTGGCAATTCTGTGTTTCATGCCATCAAATGCTCTTTGGTGTTGCTCTAACCAAGACCAGGATGCATCTTTACATGTCAGCTCTCTAAGTGGTGCTGAAAGTTGGCTCAAGTCAGGAATGAATTTGCCTAGGTAGTTAATCATGCCAAGAAAACGTTGCAGGGCTTGAACATTGCCTGGAGCTGGCATCTCGAGAATGGCTGTTTGCTTAGAATAGTCTGGTAGTAGGCCTGTACTCGTAAATAAATGACCAACATAAGTAACTTCTTGTAGCCTGAATTTGCATTTGTGTAGATTGAGCTTAAGATTCTCTTGACGTGCCCTTTTCAGAACTTTTTTGAGGTTTCTGTCATGCTCAGCTTCAAAGCGACCTCCTACTAGTATGTCGTTTACTATAATAGCACAAGGATACTCAGAAAAAATTTGCTCAATGCTCGTTGAAAGACGTCACTTGCAGAATTTATCCCAAATGGCATTCTCAAAAATCTGTACCTGCCAAATGGAGTACAGAAAGTAGTTAGCAATGATGATTTCTTGTCAAGCTGAATTTGCCAAAATGAACTCTTTGCATCTAAGAAAAAATAGTGGCATTTGGCATCAAGTCTGCAACTTCTTTGACTGTGCACATTGGATGATGAGGTCTTTTTAGTGGTTTGTTCAAATCTTGTGAGTCAATACATATTCTAATGTCATCTGAACTTTACTTATGAGCTACCACCATGGAAGATACCTATTCAGTTGGAGTTTCAACTGGACAAATCACACCTTGTCACATCATTTTATCTAACTCAGCTTTGACTCTGTCCTGCATGGCTATTAAAACTTTTTGTGCTAGCCTGATAACTGGACTGACCTTTGGGTCTAACTTCTTGGAGTACACAACTGGAAGTTTTCCTAGTTTGTCCTCATAAAGATCAGCACAGGTAGAAAAAATGTACTGGGTGAAATTAGAATAGTGGTGTTTTAAGCTAACATGGTGGACTTCCTTATTAAATGAAAGCAGTCCCATTTTCCAACTGTCTCTGAGGTCCTAATAATGACTGGACATGCATCTTGACCACATAAAATAATAAGTCATAGCTTCTTCCAGAAGAGTAACATGAAAGCATTTCAGAGCCTTCGGTTTGAATTTCTTCACCTCCATAAGCAACAAGGTTCACACACCTTGCCGAATCAAGCCTTTAACCATGACACAGTCTAGAAAAAGTTTCCATTGACATAACATAGCACTTGGAACCTGTATTAACGTTGATCTCTATGTGTTTGCCATTTATCCAAACAGTACATAATACTTCATTCTTTGCCCTTAAAGTTACTGCATTGACTGTTTCATGAAGCACTGACACACCATCAATGAAAAGAGTAGTATTACAGCTTTCTAATTGATCAACTTGTTTCTTAAAATGTTCCCTCTTAATAAAAGAATGTGGGCCTTTTGATTTACAAAATCTTTTGAAATGATTCCATTTATTGCATTTGTGGCACTGTTGACCATAAGTTAAACATTTTTCCCTTTTAGACTTATGACTTCCACCACAGTTATGACAGTTGGCAATGAAACTAGGCTGGGGCCCATACTTTTTGTTTACTGACTCACTCTTATGCTTCGCTGAGACTATGCGAACTCTGGAATTTGCTGAAAAGTTCTGTGGTTTACGAGTGAGTGCTGCAGGGGATACAGTTGCTGCCATGTGCTGGGGCCTGTTTCTTTTAACCACATGCTGCATACAATCAACATGAGCCTTATCACTGTGACTTCTAGAGCTGCTCTCATTTGTAAGCATATTTATGTGCTTTTCTGTGAGCTCATATATCTGACAAATCACAATGACCTTATTCGACATTAAATCAGTGTCACAAAGTAAAATCTTTCTCAAAGCATCATTTTTAATACCACACACAAGTCTGTCCTTTATCAACTCATCCCTTAAATCACCAGATCTGCACACTTTAGCTTTGTTTCTCTGGTCAATTATATATGCTGCAAAAGTTTCACCAGGCTTTTGATCCCTTCTGTAAAATAAGTGCCTTTCCATTGTAACATTTGTCTGGGAGTTGCTCATTTCTCTAAATTTAGGTTTTAAGCACTCTGGGTCCTCCCTTGGCTCAGCTGGTACAACAATATAATGGCTTTCCTCCTCTCCAGTATAGATAGCAGGTGCATACACAAATTAACGTTTCCTTTCAATGGCTTCTGGCCCAGCTAAATTAAGTAGAGTAAATGCCTTTGTATGGTCATCTTTATTAGAAAATGCAGCCTGTATTCAAATGTCATACTCTTGCTCAAACACTCTCTAGTTTTCAGCAATATTACTGTCAAACACAAGTGCACTAGATTTTCATAATCCATCTGCCATGCCCACAAAGTATACACAAACACACTGAAAATATGGCCCTTGTAATTATGTAAGAACAAACTGTTCTGTGAGCTTGCAACAACATTCAAATGCACAATAAACTCTTTGAAATACTGTACTTTGCAAAATATGTTCTGTAATGGCTGTATTCTGCAAAATATGCCCTGTAATGGTTGTATTTTGTGAAATATGCCTTGTATAGGCTGCACTTTGTGAAATAGCTTTACTGTAACATTGCACAAACATGAGAACACCTTTAATACATCTGATAACTTGGATATCTTTGCTTAATATGAAATATAGGTGTTTTGCGAAAATGCACTTGTTTCCCCTTATTTTATTTATTTTATGCAATTTGGAATTTATTTCAAACATTTTCTGTAGTAGTTCAAATATTTTTATCAATATCATACATATCGGTTTATGGGAATATCATTTATAATGTTCTGTATGTCTCGTTTCATATTATTCAACTAAGAAATAGTGCTGAGCAAGTTTTAATATCTAAAGTTCTTTTCTGACCTGTTTTGCAAAGTATGCACATTTTAGGGCTGATCCATTGCTGTACATTCCATCACTTCTAAAAAAGTGACTTAAGTAATTTTAGCCATGCTGCTTCTAACTTCATCCCCTTTAGATATGCTGGTTCTGACTCCATATCCTTTAGAAATGCCACTTCTGGCATCATGTCGCTCGTTCATCTCTAACACATATGACAAGAAGGCTGGGGTTTTTGTTTAGATGCTTTAATATATAGAAACACATCAGGATGGATAGCAGCATCATAAAATACAAATGAACTAGTTAACAGACAGACCTTACATACATACATGCTTACATCTTAACAACTTACTACAAAATGGCAGTCTAGCTTGCACATGCTCAGTATTTATACACTTGTGCAAGCTCTTGAATAGCTTCTTAGAGGTATATGCACATGCATTGATCTACAGAATTAAAAGCAACAGTAAAAATAGTCCAAAACTTCAGATGTTAATTCCCAGTCTGTAAAAATAGCAAAGATAAACTCAAGCAAACTCAGTCACCGGAATAACTCAGCTTTTATTTGTGAAAAGCACACTTTTGTCCACCAACTGGACATCATCAAATCAACTTTTCAAAATTTAAGTCAAAATCAGGGAATTCCTGGAAATTAGGGACATTGAGAGGTAACTTTCACTATATATTTAATATTTAAATTTTTGCCATAATACACAATCCATCAGCACTTTTATAAGGAAAAAAAGCCAAACAGACACTGTGTGTGTGTGTGTGTGTGTGTGTGTGTGTGTGTGTGTGTGTGTGTGTGTGTGTATACTATATTGAACTGCACCTGGCATTACTTACTTATATCAGTCCAGGCCTATTAGCACATTCATTGCAGTACACTCAAAACAGAATATGCCTACTGGCAGTTACTACTGTACTCTTTCTTAATTATATTAGTATATATTGGAGGACATATCTGTACTCACCACACTCTTGGTGCAACCTGGGCAGGTGCCCTGCATGGACTTCCAAGTTGGGAGCTCTCTCCTCTGCAGCTGTGGGGAGAGAAACACACCATTATGTGTACCTGTCTATCAGATACTCATACTAGACTTTGGTAAATCAATGTTTCCTATATTTACAAACTTGGGCATTGTCGTTTTGAGCATCTTGGATCCACTGGGCCAAGAGTTCCCCCTTCCTATGCTTCAGGTCATCATAGTGGTGACGCACCTGCTTACCAGTGTGAGGGACACCAGTTGCACTGGTGAGGATGTGTGCCAGCTAGTCCCAGGCCTCTGATTTGTATTCTGATCTCTGGTACTGGTCATGCAGCAGTTGTATGTCATGGTCTTTCACAAGGAGCCTAACCATGACTCTGGACTCCAACATATCCCACCATTGCACCCGGAAATGCACGCCCTCTCCAAATCCTGCACAGATCAAACTCCAACAGGTTCTGGCTGTATTCCCATCTGTTCAGCTTAAATGAGGCTGTTTTCCTACCCTTTACCCCCAATGGAACATTTTTAAAAATACTAAGCAAAACTTAGCACTGTGCAAACCCGCTGAGCTCAGCCGAGCAGTGCTTAAACTGGCATTGCTTAACAATGTCCAAACCAGCTAAGCAGAGCTGCACGTGCTAAGTACTGCTAAAATGGATCATGTTTAAGCATTGCTTGGCTTGGCTTAGCAGTGCTTAACAGAGCTTAGCTAAGGGCAAGGGCAAACCAGAGTTTATTAAAAATAAAAATATATATATTGAAATTTCTTCATTAATGATACTTTATTATTAAGTGTATTCATTTTAATTATATCTCCTAACCTTGTGTATTCTAATTACATTATCTTGGAGTGTGACTTTAATGTATTGGACACTTGTGTGTAACTAAGGCATTTCTCCTCGGATGTCCACTGAAAATGGGCTTTTGGCCCAGCTGGACTAACCTGGTTAACAACTCTCAATGTATACATAATTAAAAATATATATTTTATAACATTTTGCTATCACATGTAAAAGCTGAATGGTCTCCCTGTGTACTTGAACCATGCACCTACTTCACAGAAGGACATGACTCTAACCATTCAGCTACTGGGGATATGGTAACTACAGCTATACATTTCTATATAGCTCTCAGTTACATTTAAGCACTGCTGAGCACTGCACCATGCCACGCAAACCCGCTTAACTATGCTTAAACCATTGCTTCTACTAGTCCCAGTGTAACCACCACCAATACCTTCTCCTTCTAACCAGTTCCCACACCTACATTAAATCTGTTCTACATAAACTCAAACCTTGCTCCCCTTCTACTGATAATCTACCTTCCTATTTTTTTAAATTGTTGCCAAATCTATTGCCTACCATGTCTCTGTACTTTTAAATTGATCTATTAACTAAGCTTTTTAGCATTTAATACAAGTTGATTTTCAGAGATCCAGCTTTCAACATATGAGAAAGTGTCTTTGGTTAGAGCTAGAAGTTTAGGAATGCTATGGACAGTGGTGATAAGTGTGGAGTCATTGGCATATTGTAAAACTGTAGAGAAGTTAGTCACAGAGTGTAGTTTATTAGTAAAAATATTAAACAGGAGGGGTCCCAAGAGAGATCCTTGGGGAACATCACTGTTGACAGGAAGAAAAGGGGAGAAGATTGTTTGCCAATGTATGGATTGTTATCTATTGGATAGGTAGCTAGAGAACCAGTTTACAGAGGAGTTAGAGAGATGAAGGTCTGAGAGTTTTGTTAATGGTTTAGAGTGAGATACAGTGTCAGAGGCCTTAGAGAGATCAAGGAATAAACAGGAGACTAGCAGGTTGTTATCATAGGCCTCTCCTACTGTTTGGGTGAATGAGAGTAGTGCAGTGGATGTGCTGTCATGGTGTCTAAAGCCATGTTGGGTGGGAGTTATCTTCTAAAAGACCAGCCACAATGAATGGTTTAGATACATTTAATAATAAATATTAAAAAAATCATAAAAATACTGAATTTTTATTTATTATTTATTTTATTTTACATTTGTTAACCAGGATAGTCCATCTGGGTGTAAGTCCATTTTTAGCAGATGCCCAGAGATAAAACTTTCAGAAATGCAACTTGCATAGGCATTCATATAAAAGGAACAAATACATTAATATAAAAAGGCAAATATAAATGTGCAATTGACATCTTAGGTATAACATCAAAATTATAGGATTAAGTAATAGTATACATTGATATATAAATATCATAAAAATAGTTTAAGGAGGAATGAGTTGTTTACTTATTTATTTATTTTACATAGAAGGTATTTGAGAGTATGTTTAACTTTTTAGTCAGATTAGTATAAAATGAGGAAAAGGAGAAGGGAGTTAGAAAAAGGAGATACACCAGGTATGTAAGTAGAGGTTCACAGGTTGGGGAATAAGACATACAGGGAAGGGATTAGCCTGGGTTGATATAGGAGCAGATCCAGTTGCTATATAGATAGCCTTTTAGCTGTTTCTTGAATTGAGTTATGTCAGTGATGTTTAAAATATGTTGGGGAATAGTGTTTAAAATTTTAGAGATATGGTGGGAATAGAGGAAATCCTCAGCCTTGTTGTTTCCTTTGGAGACTTGTAGGAGGGTTTTATGTATAGACCGGAGTTGATGAGTATTAGTATATGGTTGGAGTAGTTGTTGCAAGGCTGGGATTCTGTCTGTCTGGTATACTAAGTGGTGGGTAATAATGAGTTGGGTGTAAATCAGGTGTTGGGGGAGTTTAAATATCTATTTAAAATAAACACCAGAGTTTCAATCACAGTAATTATAAAAAAACAACACTGATGGAAATACTCAGACAAATACAGAAAAACAACATTTAACTAATCTCACTATGTTTTCCTAACTGACTGAATAATTACTGTTCCCTAGTTACTTGCTAGAGTAAGGCAGGATGAAGTTAGATGTGTCCCTTGTCATGTCTAATAACAAACTGCTGAGTATCTCTATCACATCTCTCACTAGTATCTAAATACAATTTCAGTGCTGGCTACAGAATGATATCACATCTGGTCACCTGAATATTTCCTGCACTACCCCCTCACTAGCAACTAAGCCAGGATTTCACTCAGATGTGTCACAGTAAACACATAGAACTTTGCTAATACAACATCTGGAAGCTATAAAACAATTCCAACATGCCTACCCTTCCTGCAGAAAGGCTTTTCATAGACATTGCATCTCTGGCTGCATTCAGACCTGCGAGATAGAATCTTTATGACCTAAAACAAGTCATTTATGAGCTTAACCCCTTCCCTTCCAGTATCCTCTGTTAAAATAAATACATTTCAGCAGTTGCAACAATACAGTCTGACATACATGTATATTTCTTTTTTGTCCTGCAGGACCCACTGTTGATTTATTTTTAACACAAGCAGCTTTACAAATACATTTTTAACACAAGCATCTGTATAAATCAGTTTGATATTCAAATGATGTATAATTCTTTACAAAACTCCAACTAGCTATGCTGGCATATGTTACACATGCACTGCCCTGCTCCCTCTAGCACAGCCAGCAATACCTTACATCATCATACTCAATCCACACCTTCTTGTAAATTTCTTGCTGTCATAGTAGCTCTTAGCTGATGAGAATATTTACTTCAGGGTAAATGTACAGACGCTAAATAAAGACAGAACAGCATCCAAAAACTCAGTCTGATGAAGGAACAAAAACAATAAATAAAAAATAAATAAATACAGTGCCAGAGAATCATAGCTTTGTGGCAGTTGTGGCAGAGGATGAACAAATTATTTCCTGACATCCACTGGCCTAAGGTTTGCTTCCCTAAGCCTCCAAAGACTAATATGTGAATTTTCAGTAAGTCACTTAACCAGACACCAGTCTTAGGCTGAGTCTGAAAAATAAAAAGCCATGGAGATCAGTGCTCTACGTGAGTAAACAAATAAATAAAATAAAATATATATGGTGTAAACACATACAAAGCTACATGCTTGCTCAGTTCATCTGTAAGCTAGTCCCAGAGGCTATTAGTGAGCAGAAAAGTAGAGTTCCAGCAAACTGCAGCATTATTTTTTAAAAGGTATAACATGCTTTTTTACAATAATGCAGTTGTAGAATTTACATATTTCATAGGAGTCTTGCACAATTTATAGTTTACAGATGATGGAGGTGGGGTGGGGGTCACATTAATCAGTTGGGCTTTGCCTATGGGATCAACTCTGCCGCATCACTGAGGCTAAGCTACTAATAATACAGTGAATGCCAAGATATATTGCTTAACAAGTGGGTTTAAAAAAGAGATACATATTACATCCTACCAATGTAGTACAGCCTTTAAGCACAGATGAATTTAAAGATCATTAAAACACTGTGGAAAGACTGCAAGATGATACATGCAAATACTGAAGGACATAGAAATGATACAGTTTGTGTCCTATAAATGTATAAGTTGTTTAAATGATTCCCAAAAAAGCTATCTATAATGGTTTGAAACTCTGCAAATGAAACAGTCATATTCCAGTGTAATTTTAGTTGAATATTTAGCAACTCTCACTTATTCAAGTACAGTGTGCTTCTTATATACAGTTCAAAAGTAAACCTTAAGGATATCTTTACATAAACTTGAAAAAAATGTTTACATGCTACCCTATTCATACCCATGAACTGGGATTTTACTCACACAAAATAATGTTTGACATGTACCTCACTGCCTGCAATAGCTTTGATCTAAAATTCTCCTACAAAACATGGAAAGGAGTTCACCCTGTATAAGTACCTACAGCTGGCATTACAACATGTGTATGTCTCACAAGTTATGGTATTACAATTTTCAGTTGCTTTCTGCCTACCCCTCCTGGTGATAGACATGGGCACGTGGGAACTCCCACAATACTAGTCCCATTGCTACATGTGCTTTCATACATGCATGTATGTCCCCTACTGCACATATAATATTTAATGAGCATGTGTCCTTGACTCTCCTGCTGTTTCATTTGTACTAAACCTATTCTAAGTATCCACCCTCCTGCAGGTTGAGTTGCCATAGTTGCCTCCATAATGGGTAAGCCAGCACTGGTTATTATCTCTTATCCCTCTTGGCCTGCTCTCCCAGATCCAAGGCTTCTGCTCATATGTGGGCCATCTGGTCATTAGAAGATTCAGAAATTTATCTCTGTGTGCCATGGAAATGGGTAGGTACTAACTGATTCACCTCTCAGCAAACGATAGTACCAGTATTAGTAGAGTTTTAGTCTATGTTGTTCTGATCTTAGGGTGCAGTTATGCTGATATTCCGGCTACTAAGGGGTCTCCCCAAAATCATTCTATTTACCCTACAATCCAGAAAAATTCCTTTCTTGTTCATCAAAAGTTTCTAGATTATAGAGATGGTTCAGCAAGTTTGGCTGCCACTATGGCATTTTTCCCTTTTACATACTATGAGTAAACAGCCAGACTATGCTCAGATGTGCAACGTTTCTTGTGTTTCACTATCTTTAATTGCATTTCTTAAAGTCAGATTTTATCTGGCTGAAGTTTCTTTAAATGTTGATTAAATGCCTGAACAAATCATTCTGTTTTATAGGATTATTCATTTAATTTTTGTTTAACTTCATATTTGTCTTTTTTATGTATTGCATCTGAGAAGTGTAAACATAAGGAATTATTACTGTAGATCTGGTACCCTGTAATTTACATATCTATGGTTTCTGATGATAATTTGCAGATTAGCTCTATATATTCATGTGTTCCTTATTACATTTACTCATGCTGTAAAAATAATTTATTAATTTAGCTTAATAAATGCATGATTCAAATGATCCTTAACATTCATATACGATATTAATTGCATACATGATACTTGTGACAAATACTTTGAAAGGCCAATAAATACAACACTCATGGGATCCAAGAGCATGTTAGTAGAATTCTTAATCTAAAGGTGAGCAAATAGTTATAGAGAACTTGACTAAACTGACCATTTGAGCACAGAAGAATAACATGCTGGTAAATACATCAACAATTAAGCATATGTGACTTGGGAGACATAAACTGAAAGGTGAATATTTAATACAGTACATAGTGACTGAAACTGTAGATTCATTTAAGGACCTGGGTATACAGATATATTCAACTTCGAGTTTTTCTAATCATATCAACCAAATGGTTAATGATAGTTATAGAAATATAGGTTGTATAAAAAATATTTATAAAGTCTAGGAAATCAGAGATGATGAAAGCATTGTTAGTTACATTAGACACAAACTTCAGTAAGGAATAACAATATGGAAAACTTATACGGAAACAAGCATGAGTAAAATGGAAAGAGTGCAGCAGAAATATACCAAGGGTATCCATGGATGTGAAAACTTTAAATTATTATGAAAGACTAAAGCATCTAAAGTTGTACAGTGTCTCATATAGATATCTAAGAGGAGAGCTTATTCAGGTATATAGTGTAGTTAGAAACAACTACCTGTAGGAGTGTTTAGGGTTGTCAAAAAGTAGTAGATAACCATCAGACAACCTACAGTATGTAGAAGATTTTATAGGAATGCAAAGTGTGCTAATTGGTGCACTGAAGGAGTAGCTGATGCATGGAATAGGCTAACAAATTAGATTAAAGCCAAGCACTAGTTTAAATATTTTAAAAACAACTTTGATACTTGCTATGGGAATAATTGTTTTGGTATATTTGGCAGGCTAGAAACGCATCATTGCCTGTGCCTGAAATATTGTTATGTATGTATGTAAGTATGGTTCTGTTGTGTATGACGGACCTCCTTCTAAATTTCAAATTGAAAACCCCAACAAAAAAGTTTGGACATACACAATACCATTCACAAACAATATTGATTTAAATAATATCGAGAAAGGAAAACTATTTCCTTTCCAGGTATTAACACTAACCCCCCCAGCCTCAAACTCATCTGAATAGTGACAGTTTTATGGGAAGGTTTTTATAAAGGTAAGCGGTAGGATCAGGATTCAGGGAAGCAGCAGCATTAGAGATTAGGTTAGCACCCATTACTAAAGAGTGCGGGTAGCTTGCAGTGTAAACATTCTGCGTAAAGTGGAACACATTGCAAGTATGGCTTGGTGATGGGATATAATGATTCAAATAAAAGCTGCCCTGTGCAAATCAAGATAAGTGACATGGCAACCTGTCTGCAATGCAGGGGGGTACAAATGAAATTAAATGCATTGTGAGGTTGTGGAGACATACCCACCCTCCTCATCTATGACTATGCACCTGAATCTAACTGCAAAACAAAAAAGGGAAACTAATATAATATGCATAAAAAAATAAAATAAAATTAGATAGTCTTTCTCATTCACATCAAAGGGAAAATCAGAATCAAGCATTAAGAACTCAAAATATGCATTGCCAACCAGACAGCAAAGTATCCAACTAAATCCAAAGCACATCAATATATCAATAAGAAAAAACAAAGAGAGAAAATAATGCATAAAATGAAAAGATCAGCTACCTAGAGCAAAAGAGTCTTTTAAAAATAAAAATCAGTAAAATAAACTATTACAAAATACAGAAAAATATATTATGACAACAACAAAGTATCAACAATTATAACACCAAATATTCAGAAAATTAAACCTCAGAGAAACAATGCTCCGTCCTTCTGTTCTGAAAAAGAATGAAATGTGACACCTGACTTGAGGTAACCTGATATCACTATACCTATTTTATTCAGCAAACTGCACCTACACCAAAATGTGCAAAATAAAACTATTGAAATTAATTGAATGAGAAACAGAAATGCAAACAAACAAATAAATAAGTGGAACACTTGGGGTCTGGAGTGTAACAAATAAAATACAGTACCATGTGGTGCAGTGGTGATATCACTCCTGATGAAAACCTTTCCAAAACCCACAATACCAGATATTTCATTTATTCATTACCCAGACCCCATATGTACTTCCTCTCTCTCTCCTTATATTACAGCCCAACCCGTCCCAAAATTTATATATATATAGATATATATATATATATATATATATATATATATATATATATATATATATATATATATATATATATATATATATATATATATATATATATATATATACACTCATATATAATTATGTATAGATATATAGACAGATAGATAGATAAATAAGTGTTTGTGTGTGTGTGTGTGTGTGTGTGTGTGTGTGTGTGTGTGTGTGTGTGTACAGGTAGATATATAGTTATGCAGCTAGATACATAGATATATTTACATATTTAGAGAAAGAGTTTAAAATGAAATGTAAGTGGGAAGCAGAACGTATACTACTGAAATCATGTTTTCTTTGTAGTACACTTAGAGTCAGACTAAAGAGAAAGTAAGCCAATATATGATGCACAAAATGTCAGCACTTGGTTAGAATTGACCTTTACATACGTGTCTGAATGCTAAGCTATACGCAGTTGCCAGTAAACAGAGTTGCTTTTGTCTAGTCTCTGAACTGTTAATAGCAAGCAGCACGTTTTAGATGAAATGTGAGGCTGGACATCTCTGACTGATAACATATACTTACAGACTGACTTTGTGGTTTGTCCCAAGGTTTAACATTTTTTACTGATGCTACAGTTAGAGTTATGGACCTATCAAATGACTATTTTCTTAACACCATAAGCATATGAGATGCAGCTAATCCTCTCGTATTTAAACTGCCTATATGAGTATCTATTTATTTATTTTGATTTCATTCTGTTGATTGGCTTAGTTCTACTAAGTCAGTGGCTTATTTTAATGGGACTCTTGATATGGTGCTTATACAAATCAAGAAAATTTGAGGAAGGCCAGACAATATTCCATTGTTATTTATTTATTTATTTTTTTTGAGATTAGGATCTATTCCTGCATTGTTGGGAACTTAGGAATGAAAGAACAATACTAGACAAGTGGTCATGGGGACCATAACATGCCTAGTGATATGCATCTGTAAGCAGATGAGTATGTTATGAACCTTTGCCTTGCAGAAAATTGACACTCAGTAAGCCGATCCATGCAAGCTGAAACCCACTAAAATCGAGCACAGAAATGGACAAAACTATATCAATTGCAAAAAAGCAAAACAAACACTCTTTCTGTGGTCATTGCCACTAGAACAAATTTGTCTAAATAATGGTACTGCTAGGGAAGGGGGTTTCATTAGTTAATGTGTAAGGTTGGGATTAAGGCCAGGGTCAGGGTTAGCTTGCACAAGTAAGGTGGGTAGGGTCTTCTTCTGCATTCCTCACATTACTCATGTGTGTTAACTCTAACTCTGACACTGCCCCCGCTCCTAACCCTAACCCTACACATTAGCTTATGAAAATGTCTTTGCCTAACAGTAAAACTGGTTAAAACACGTGGATGCAGACACATGCAACACAAACACAACAATCAGTCTATCCTCTAACCTAGCCCTTACTGTAACCCTAACCTTGAAACATTTACACGAGCGCATGTGCACACACACACACACACACACACACACACACACACACACACACACACACACACACACACACACACACACATTATCTATTTCCTTACCTTGCTCCAACCTGCAAACACTTGAATTCACACTTCCACCCTTAAATATCAAAACCACTTAATGCAAACCAAATCCAATACACAATGACAACACCTCATTTGGCAAATCTTGTAGTTAACTACAATGATGTCTAATGTAAAAGCAGACGGTATGTTCTGCCAATTAAATAAATGTTCAACCAAAAAAATTACACCCAAGCAGATATACTTAAAACTTCTTGCCATCTTTTTCAAGTACGCAGTAGTCCTCATCTCCCAAACTGAGCAGGGATGTACATACTAACACTGGTGTAAACTGGTGTCTACCATATCCATTCAGCAAGAGTAGTCTTAAATGTAGCAAAAGTAGCACTTAACTTTACCTGCACTAATAACTTATATTGTAGACTTGTACAACATTAAGTTAGGGACCTATCCTTCCAGCAAGTATTATTTATCTGGTAGTGTAGCGTTAGTTCCTTTGTGTTGCTTTTCATAGATCCACTGGTTGTGTGAAGACAAATTATGTCAAACTGGATGGCTCAAAAAATGAGACATAGGTCACTACTGGTCACTACTGAGCAAATAGTAAGCTATTGAGTATAAACACAGCCTTGCTAGTCAATTGGGATAGTTGAAGGACTTAAGACTTTTAATTTTTCTTAGTTAGAAATGTTTGGGGTCTTTCCAACAGAGTGATATGCTTGGATTTGTGCATACCAAAATAGAACTGTAATGAATGAGGTGTGCCTGATAAGCTATTGAGTATAAACACAGCCTTGCTAGTCATATCATGCGTTCCGGCCCCAAAATCCGGACAATACCAAGAAAGGAGGGGGGGTATCCATATTCATCAAGGACACCCACACCTCAAGACTGGTGGCAACGCACGATGCATCGGAGACCATCCAGGTGCAATTAACCATAGGCAAGACTGCTCTGCAAATTGTAGCATGTTACAGGCCACCCTCACAAACTCAGGAAACTCACATGGCCTTCCTGAAAACACTAGAGGGGATAAATGTATCACCAAACACCATCATACTAGGTGACTTCAATTACCCTAATATAGACTGGGAACACTACTCAAGCCCAAACACCCTAGCCCAAAAGTTCCTGGAATTCATAAACTCAAATGCCATGGAACAACTAGTCACCATCCCCACAAGAGGAGATAACATACTTGATCTCATCATCACAAACATGGGAGCACAATGTTCAACACCGGAAGTATACCCCTCACTGGTGAGATCAGATCACAAACTAATCTTGCTGGAGGTCCTCATCCCACCCCCACCTGAAATAAAAGACCACAGTAAAGAACTTCTCAAAAGCCGACTTCACACTTCTAAAGACTAGTGTGGTCTCCTTTCAGGCCCCCGAGCCGGCGGAAAACAATACTCAAGCCGCTGAATCACTTACAAACGCCTTCTACCAGCACCTGCAGGACTGCATGGATAAGGCAATCCCAAGCAAAACAAAGACTCTTTGTACCAAAGGCAAGCGTCCAGTCTGGTGGACCCCAGCCATAAACAAACTCTACAACAAAAGGGGAAGCTACTACAAGATAGAGCAAAATCCTTAAAAGGTAAGACACCCTTGATCACTGTAAGTAAAAACTAAGAGCTCTCATAAAATCATCCAAAGCAAATTTCGAGAGAAAAATAGCTAAAGACTCAAAAGACAATCATAAGGCCTTCTTTAGCTATGTTAGAAACCTAGGAGGAAACTCCCAGATATGCTCAGAACTAGTTCAAAATGATGTGAAGATTACTGATCCTACAGACATTGCCAACATACTGGCTGACAGGTTCAGTGCAAACTTCTCCCCTCCCCAAAAGGAGAGATATCTATACCAAATGAGTGCAGCCCCCAAACATCTCCAGCGCCCAAGTGAGAACTGCTCTCTCCAAAGCAAAAAACACAGCATCCATGGGACCCGATGGTGTCCCCGGCTGTGTGCTCCACGAACTCAATGAGGAATTAAACCCACAGCTAGGACAGCTGTTTAATCAAAGTCTTACCTCTGGATACGCACCCAGGAGTGGCGCACTGCAACTGTGGTCCCACTTCACAAAGGCGGTGCCTCCACAGACCCTGGAAATTACCGCCCATTAGCTTGACAAGCCTTATCTGCAAAGCCATGGAGAGGATCATAATGGACCTCATAAATAAAGACATAGGGAATTTGCAGACTTTGGATCCAACCCAGTTTGGCTTTGTCAAAGGCAGATCATGCCTTTTAAACTTGGTTGACTTTTTTCAAACAGTCACCAAAGCCATTGATGAGGGAAAGGCAGTCCATACAGCCTACCTCGATCTGGCTAAGGCCTTCGATACAATACCCCACTCGGGTATCATTGAAAAACTCATCAGCTTAAATGTTAACCCATACATCACAAGATGGGTTGCAAACTGGCTGAGTGACAGAACCCACAGGGTCAGAGTTGCTGGCGCCATGTCAGACTCAAAGCCTGTCACAAGTGGTGTCCCACAGGGCTCTGTCCTGGGCCCACTCTTGTTTGGCATCTACTTTTCCGAAGTACAAGCAAACACAGGAGGGTTATGGCTGACAAAGTTTGCAGATGACTGCAAACTGGGCCGGATAGTAGAAAACACATCTGACACAGATATCCTTCAGAAGGGTCTCACAGAAACGGATAACTGGTGCCAGAGCCACGGCCTAAAGTTAAATGCCAAAAAATGCATAGTCATACCCTTCGGGAAAAACAAGGTTACCCCTAGCTACCAAATAGGTGGCAATCCACTGAGCACAGAAGAAGTTATCAGGGACCTGGGGACCCAGGTTGATAGTAGTCTGTCATTCGACACCCATGTAGCTAAAGTAGTTAGGAAGTCCTTCTACATTGCCCACCTTATCATGAAGGGATTCTCATCTAGATCAAGGGAGGTCATAGTCTCCCTTTACTCATCACTCATCAGACCAATGATTGAGTACAATGCCCCATTCGAATGTATCTGACCCGACACTTGCAGCAGCTGGAGAGGCCACAAAAGTTCCTCACCAAAAGGATAAAGGGTCTCAAAAATCTGTCCTATGCTGCCCGACTGAAAGAACTCCAGCTCTATTCAGTCGCTTAGCTTGCTCAGAGGTGACCTTTGCCTAACATACAAGGCCATGTCAAACCCAGATTTGATGAATATGCTTCACCTCAAAAAAATCTAGATCCATCAGAGCCACAAGGGCAGGAGACTTAAACCTCGACACGGCTATTAATAGGACGTGCTGGAGAGATAGATTCATCACCCAAAGACTCCCTATGCTGTGGAACAAAATCCCGGTACATGTGAGGCAGAGCACCTCGCTGGCCTTGTTCAAGAGAAATCTTGACCAATGGATGGGAGATCGCAGATATACCCCAGGAATTACCTCAGTGTCACTGCTCGACAGAGGCACAGCAAAATAATGGGTATAGTTCCCCATACTAAAGGGGTGGCATAAGCCACAAAACAATGGGCTAGGCTTATAAATGCCCTCGGGCAGATAGCCTAGTATGAACCTATGAACCTAAGGGAAGACAGTGACAGGATATTCAACACATTCCCTTGGAAAATTAATTGGACTAAATAGAAGTACTTCTTGACTGTGGTGGAAACAGGATAATCAAATGAGTGAGAGAGAGTTAGAGATGTCCACAAAAGTACCCAAGTCTGTTATGACTATGTCTGTCTGAAGAAGAGTACCATTTATAACATATAAGGTGGGAGGTTTTTTTTTTTTACTAAATACTGGTATGCTGACTTTTTTGCATTAAACTTGACCCTATTTTTAGCACACCAGGTATGTGCACTTTTTAGCCATTGCTAAAGCTTTTTAGTACCAGTGGATGAGTGGATAACAGTGCCAGCTAATGAGTTCTATTACTTATGGTGTGTGTGTGTGTGTGTGTGTGTGTGTGTGTGTGTGTGTGTGTGTGTGTGTGTGTGTGTGTGTGTGTGTGTGATTGAGAAAGAGAAAGCACAAGCTGCGTTACTGATATATAGGCTGCTGTGACAGTGTCAGATCATGCTTTCTAGCAGGCAGGAGGGCATACTGAAGGAGAGAACATCTCTGATATACGACCAGAGATGAAGCAAGCTATACAGACACTGAAGCAGTACACAGACTAAAGGATATTGTAGCAACAGAGAAAGAGGTATAAAAGGTGAACAAACTGCAGACAAATCCATGTAAAGTAAAGCCTGAGAACACTGTACTACAAGCAAATGGACTGATTCCTGGAAAATATTGTTAAATATGGTTGAAAAGATCCAAGTAGAATGAATAGTATAACCCTTTTTCTTGTTCCAAGGTGGAATGTATTTAAGTTAAAATATGTACTGAACTTAGTATTCTGCCAGATAAGAGTTTTGTGGTAAAAGACACAATTATACATGTGTTGGGGTATTTATCATTGTTATCTATATTCCTTCATATGGTTCTTGGGGAGGAAAGCTAGGATTTGAGTTTTATTGGAAGTTTTTTAGGGAAAAGGTCAGACAAAAATAATGGAATTATAAATCTTTTTTTCCTCTATCCCTATATGATAACCTCTTGGGGAAGAGAGTGATCTTGTTACCAGGGAATGAGGGACTGGATGTTAATAGTTTGATAACAGTCAATGTGCTGTATTGTCTGACCCTGAAGCCATTATGAATGACTCTGGAATTCAGGAATGGGTTTGTGGATTACAGTGCACAGTATAATGAAACATCCTTCTAAATGCACTTATATGGACATAGATGGAACTAAATTATCATAGAGTAGTCAGCAAAGGGTGTGATAATGGGATAATGGTTCAGTGGTTAGCACTGCTGCCTCATATTGCTTGGCTCTAATTCTTTTAGATAGAGTGGTTTCTGTGTACAGTCTGGGCACCCCCACTGTGTCCACATGGCTTTCTGCTGAGTTGTCTACTTTTCTTCCTTATCCAAAAGACCTGCAGTTAAAGTGACATTTCTCCATGTTGTTTGAAGGTGTGGATGCAGTGATAGAGTTTAAATGTGTGCATCCTATGATGGATTCTTGTCCCATTCAGGATTAGTTCCTATGTCGTGTACGAAATGAGTGCCAAAACAGGTTCCATCTCATCCCATAATTGTGAATTTGAATAAGCAAATGCAGTGAGAGGTCAGCTGAAATTATTCTATCTATCCACCTATCTATATATAAATATACTGTATATATGGACAACATGAACATTTAAGTTTTGAATGTAATACAACATGCTTATACGGAGGATTGGTATGTGAAGAAATTAACTACTGTCATCTGTGCTAGCATGTCTGGTTGAAGTTTTTGTACATAATTTCAGATTAGCCTATGTGTTATATGCCAGAACGACTAGTTATGATATTGTAAATAAGTTCTTAAATGTTGATTTATAATCTGTTTGTACAAAATGCTGTAAAGACTTGAACAGTGTTCCTTTACATTTCTAACTGCACTTATTTGTGAAGAAGATTCTAAATGCAGACTATCTCAGGACCAGCTGATCTTCAGATGATATCATCAGAATGTTGACAGTTGCTATGTGTTACTGTCAAAGGCTGAAAGACAGGAAGGAACTTTAGCAAACAGCTGTTGGTTGATTTTCAAAATATCAATTGAAAATTAGAGCTGGAACAGTTTTGACAATTAAGCTAGGCTATAAAAGAGCCTATTGATTGAGTGGTATTTAAGTAGAGTGCAGTTTAGTTTTTATTAGGTCTGAAGAAGTGGTGTTTCAAAACCACGAAAGCGCTCACCAATAAATCTACTGTTTTTATATGCAGCCATTGAGTAGTTCTTTGGATGTGTTTGTGGCGAATATAAAAGAGCCTGCTGAATACAGTTAAAGTCAATTACAGTTGTCAGTTAACAGACAGTTATAGTTGCTAGTTGCTGTTGTCAGTTGTTCACAGCTGTACTGTGCAGTGGACACCCAAATGGACTCACCAAGAACTGTAAGCCTGCCTTTACTGTATTGTAATAATAATTTACTTAAAAAAAATAAAAAAATAAAACAGCTTGGCAATAAAATAAAATAAAATCCACACATTATTTATTAAAACAACAACTGGTTAGTGCTTTCATTCACAAATAACTTTTTCAGACCTGGTTGTGTAACAAATAACAATGCATATAAATAGTGTTAATCATATCACATTTCTTACTCAAAACAGCCTTGAAGTTTTCTCTGTCATTCATACCTGGATCTGCTGCTGCATTAAGTTGTACTTGCAAGCAGTATTCCTTCCAGTTTAAATTGTCTTCTGTCCCATCTCTTATCAGCATCAATAACTTGATTTATTACAGTACATCTGAACTCCACCTTCATATTTGTATGACAAACTGCCACATGTCTTGCCAGAGCATTAGTTAAATCTAACTTTTCTACTGCTCTTAAATGTTCATAAATTCTATAATGAAAGCTACGTACAGTTTTACCTACATAAAATCCCTGACATAAACTACATAAAACTAAGTAAACAACAAATTTTGATTTGCAATTAAAATTACCTCGCAATGAAATAGTATAACCCCTAGCCATCACAGTGACTTGATTCCCTAACAAAACATACTTACAATAATTACAATTATTGCGCCTTGACATCCCATTATAAATTGAAATTCCATCATATCTCTTAGTATGAAAACAATCTTTCAGACTATTCCCTCTTTTTGTTACAAAAATGGGTCTATCACCTATTAACTTATTAATATCTTGAAAATTAAAAAAAAAATGTCCAATTATTCATAATAACTTTTTTATATCACTTACATCTACTGAATTATCTAATATGCAAGATAAATTAAAATCTGTATGTACCTTGCTAGTACTCATATCCTGAGTGATCTTGTTATTCCTTATAGCTAGGTTCTTAGTCATGGCCTCATCCATCACCTTGCTAGGATACCCTCTTCTTAAAAACTTATTTTTCAAAACTTCACATTCTTCTAAAAAATAATGAATCAGTGAGTCTACTGATTCTATCAAATTGACTCTTAACTATATTCCTTTTTAACTTAGCATTATGCATACTGCTGTACTCTAAGTAACTATTACTCTGAACCTCTTTTTTATTTATCTTCACATTTTTTATGCACAGTCGGATCCAGGTAATTAATAGAAAATTTATTTCTATTAAAAGAAAACTTCAAAAACTCAGAAACAGAGTTTAAATATTCACAAAATTCAGTCAGTGTCTTTAATCCACCTTTGAAACCCGAATTAGAAGCATTTTTGTTAACATGTGAAAAAGAAGTGAGAAATCTGTTAGCTTCTAAGAGTGAAAATGCATTTTGTAACATGTCTATTAATGAGAAAAATGCCTTGAAGATTCTTAAAAACAATAAAGATGTTTACATTACTAAAGCAGATAAAGGTAATGCTATGGTAGTCATGGACTATAGTTTTTACAAAGATAGTATTCTGCAGATTTTAACACACACATTTTTATAGGGAAGTGAATTGGGGAGAAATTAATAAGGCTTATAGTTTGATTGATTCATTGGTAGAAGAATTGGCTGCAAAAGGAAGAATCAATAATGAATTGGTTGAAATATTTTAATATTAAGAAGCCCAAATTGGGGAGGTTTTTGATTTTATGCAAAGTATTAAAGGAATTACTGTAGGAAAAGAAGTATGGTTGGTAACTGCTGATGTATGTTCTTTATATACTGTAATTCCTAATGAAGAAGGAATTGATAGAGTAACAGAAGTTTTGAGAAATTGTTTAGGCTTTGCTGTTGATGAAATAAGTTTGTTATCCGAATTGTTAGATGTAATTTTATCTTACAACTATTTTACTTTTGATAAGAAGTTGTATAAGCAATGTAAAGGTGTGGTTATGGAGGCAGCTATGGACCCCGTCTATGCCAATTTGTTTATGACTAGCTGGGAAAGTGAATTTATTTTGAAGTCTAAATTTTCTAACCATGTTTATTTTTATAAGAGTTTTATTGATGATTTGGCTCTCTGACTGGTGGCAGCATGTTACTGTATTATTTTGGGAAAGGGACACAGCTGGAAATCTGTGTCAGGCTTTCACAGAAGTGTTTGGATGTGTGAGATTTAATTTATTTAATTGTGAGTGTATCAGAGGTCTTAAACTCTGATACATTGCTCTGAAGTGTATAATAAGGAGTTACTTTAGGGGTGGACAGAAGTATACAGTCCAGGCCCAAGTTATAGAGCATGTTCCTGTTGTGCTGTTAGGAGAAAATTGTGAAATATTACTCCTGTTTAAATGATGGTCTCCTATTGGAGTCAGTAGTGAGGATTAAAGCTCCCTAGTTACTGACACAGGTTAGTAAGGGATATCACATTATTGCGGGGAGTCCAGTAGAGAGTTGTCCGGACATCACAGGGTATACTATTAATGTATGTACCATTTTTACTGAATACAAATGCAATTTTGTAATAAATGGAGTACATTAATAAAATATTGATTAAACTACTTTGCAATAAATTTCAAATGTTTGCATTGAAAAAAAAAGATTATTGAAAATCAATTTGAAGATACACTGACAAGAAGAAAGGGCAATGGTGGACATAAGCTAGAGGAGATATTGGTAGACCAGTAGAAAATGGAAACAGGTGATTGTATACAAGAACATGAGGTGGAAGAAAGATGCATAAGTCAGTGAGGAGAGGGGAGTAATGGTAAAAAATGTAAGAGGGGAATATGGCAATAAATACAAAAGGGGAGTAAAGCAATAAATGCAAGAGGGGAGTAAGGAAATAAATTTAAGAGGGGAGTATGGCAATAAATTCAAGAGGGGAGTATGGCAATGAATAGAAGAGGGGATTAATGGCATAAAATGCAAGAAGGGTATATGGCAATAAATACAAGAGGAAAGTATGACTATAAATTCAAAAGGGGAGTAATGGCAGTAAATACAAGGTGGGATTGTCTTACTGTAAAAGATGCACTTTTAAGAGGAAAGAGTATGGAGAAAGAAGTGAAATATTTTGTATGGTCCAAGTTTCAAAAGTGTGGGGTGAAGAAAATCATGGAAGAGCAAAAGAAGAATGAAAGGGCAGAATAATGAAGAATGTAGAAATTTAGGGGAGATTTTCAATTTAAGGAATATAAATTGTTTCTTTAAGTGGGAGAGGATTAGCAAAAATATGTTCAGAATGGCATTTTGAAATTTAGAATGGCTGTATGGATGCATTGTTTTCTTCAAAAATTGATAGCATCATGAGCATCACTGAGAATTTATGAAAAAAGAAGGCTATTGGGTTAGATGGCATACCAGAAAAAAATTATAAATGTTGAAGGTTGTTACACGTAATTAGTCAGCAGAGATGTTTCATTAGATTTCTATGAGTGGTAAGATAGGATAGCAAAATAAAGATTTAGTATTTCTGATACCAAACATTTTTAATTTGAATTTGATAGGAAATTGGAAAACAATAAGTTATATAAGGTGGATTAATTGAATTGTACTATTAATGTGTAGAATGAGTTTTGTAAATCGATGATGTCTGTATGCAAGTATCATATGTGTGATATTCATAAGTTCATAGGTTCATAGGTTGGTACTAGGCTATCGGCCCTAGGGCCTATACAAGCCTAGCCATAACAATTCCCTGATTATTTCTTCCCACACTATTTACTTCCCTGGACCCCTGTCTAGCAGGGTGACTGACATGATCCCCAGGGTGGATTTCCTTTCTGCCATCCAGTCGTCAAGGTTCCTTTTGAAGAGGGCCAAAGAGGCACTCTGCTTGACATGTATGAGCAGTCTATTCCAGAGTATGGGGAGTCTCTGGGTCAGGAACCTCCAGCATGTTTTGTTCATTGTGATGACAAGGTTTCGATCCCTGGAGCGTGTGGCTCTGAGGGATTGGGATTTCTTTAAGTGGAGCATGTCCAACAGCTCAGGGTTTGACATGGCCTTGTATGTTAAGCAGAGATTGCCTATGAGTAGACAATATGCCACAGAGTATAGCTGGAGTTTTTTTAGATGGTCAGCATATGGCATCTGCTTTAGGCCTGTGATTCTTTTAGTGAGGTATTTCTGCGGCCTTTCCAGCTGTTGCAGATGTCTTGTGAGGTACATACCAAATGGGGCATTATACTCTATAATGGGTCTAATGAGGGATGAGTACAGTGGGACAATGACCTCCTTTCTTCTGGATGAAAAGCCCTTAGTGATGAGGTGTGCCACATAGAAGGATTTCCTGACTGTTGTGGTGATGTGGTTATCGAAAGTGAGACCACTCTCCACCTGTGTCCCTAAGTCTCTCATCACACATTTGATCTTTAGTGTACTGCCACCTATGTGGCAATTCATGGGTACATGTTTTTTTTCAAAGGGGATAACTATACATTTCTTGGTATTAAGCTTGAGCCCATGGCTCTGGCACCAAGCATCTGTTTCTGTATGGCCCTTTTGTAGAATATCCACATCATTTGGGGATTCAATAATGGCTCCCAGTTTGCAGTCATCTGCAAACTTTGTTAGCCAGAGTCCCTTAGTGTTGGCCTGTACTTCAGAGAAGTAGATGCCAAACAAGAGTGGTCCCAGGACTGAACCCTGAGGTACTCCACTTGTCACTTGTCTGGAGCTGGATTTGGAGTCAGCTACTTTTACAGTCTGCATTCTGTCAGTAAGCCAGCTGGCAACCCATCGAGTGACGTAGGGATTTATGCCCAGCTTAGTAAGTTTATCTATGATTCCAGAGTGGGGGATGGTGTCAAAAGCCTTAGCGAGGTCCAGATAGGTTGTGTGGACCGCCTTATCCTCGTCTACAGCTCTGGAGACTGATTCAAAGAAGTCAATCAGATTCAGGAGACAAGATCGGCCCTTCACAAACCCAAACTGGGTGGGGTTCAGTGTTTGAAGGTTGCCAATGTCTTTGTTTATAAGTTCCATGATAATCGGAGAAATATGATTGAGAACAGAGTGAACACAGCCAATTGCTTTATGTTTGGTACCAGGAATAAGGTGCATGTGTATGCAGTTGCATTGGAGAAGGTGTTTGATAAGGTGGTAATAAGAAAGCTGGAGAAGGTACTATGTACTGTAGCTGCTAGTGATGAGATTATATAATTATTACTGAATATTATTAGACATCATAGTTTTCAAGTTCTTTGCTCAAGAATTAGAGACAAAACCAAAAATAATGGGGGAGCAATGGCCCATGATCAAGGAAATTTTTAAATATTACTCAAATTCACTTAAGAAGTTGCTACAACAACACATTTTCATCAATACACATTTCCTGAATAACAGGAAGTTTGAAAATCTAATATTTGGCATTCCAGGCTGACTATAATCCACAGTGATTTGCCAAAAATTCCAAACGTTTATGACAGACTGGACAAAAATATGAGGTAAAATCTGGAATGTACTGCAGAGATATCTGAGACAGAGGTTACAATACTAAGTAATGGTTAATATGCCCAGATATACATATAGGACTATAAAAGATAAAGGTGGTAGAGACATGAAAGTGTGTGTATTTGCAGATGATGTCTGCCACATAATGCATGCACTCAGGTCCCTCAACAACAGGTACAAATATGACTCTGTCATTGTACGGGTCTATATTATAAACACAAAAGCTGCAAACAGTGAATACATGTATATCAACACATAAAGGTCGATGTACAAAACAAGCAAAATACGTAATTGGCAAAAATGAAAATGCTGAATGTATTTCATTGACCAACAGCGCCATGCAGGTAAGCTCAAACTAACTGAATAAAATTAAATTAATACACTTTTGCAGGGGGGCAAACCCCCCCTGCACCCCCCACACTCTCCCTACTTAAATATACCAACTCCAAGACCGCACTACAGTGGGGAAAAGGATATATTTTCTCAACCGCATGGTCGCCCTGCTGACCAAGCAAATACATTTGGCATTTTCATTTCTGTCGATTACGTATTTCACTCTTTTTGTACATCAACCTTTATGTGTCGGTGTACAGGTATTCACTATTTTGTGCTTTCATGTTTATAATATAGACCTCATTGTACATGTGGGTGTGAATGACCTGAGACATACCTCCCTGGACTACATGAAAAGAGACATGGAGCAGCTCTCGGATTATGTAGCCCAGGCGGGTATGACCCTAGCCCTAAGTAGCATCCTACCATCACCCAGAATGATACCACCGTACAAGCAGAAAATGATTGATTTCAACAATTGGCTAAGGTTCTGGTGTCATTCTAAGGGGATCCAATATATGTCTGCTTGGGATGACATGATTGACAGACCTCAATGCTTTGCCAGAGATGGCCTGCATCTGTCAACCTGGGCTTCTGGCTACTGGCCAAGGCTCTTGACACCCCTATAGTGCCTTTTTTTAGGCAGTGTTCCAAAGACCAAATTAAAACCATAACAGCTACAAACAAATGCAATCTGTGGGTCATGCTACTCAATGCTACAAGTCTAAATCTCAAAATGCACTCGCTCAAAGCACTCCTTAAAATGGAGAACATCAACATTTGTGCTGTAACAGAGACCTGGTTCAAGGCAGCAGAAAGCACCCCTGCACTTCCAGGCTATAACTCATTCCACACCTTTCAGCCCCAGAACTTGGACAGAAGCTCCAAAGGCAGTGGTGTTTCCATATTCATAAAGGATGCGCACACCTCTAGGCTGGTAGCCCAACATAATGCATCAGAGATACTTCAGGTGCAGCTAACATTGGGTAAGACAGCGATTCAGGTCTTAGCCTGTTATAGGTCCCCAACCAAGTCCCAAGACTCACACTCCATGTTGGGTCCAACCTAACACTCTCATACTGGGCAACTTCAACTACCCCTCCATTAACTGGGAAAACTACTCATGTACCAATACACTTGCCCAACATTTCCTGGAATTCATTAATTCCAATACCCTGGACCAGCTCGTTCTTACCCCCACTAGAGGTAGCAACATCCTTAACCTGGTCATTACTAACATGGGCAACCATTGCTCTACACCAATAGTCAACTCATCCCTGGTTAGATCTGACCACAAACTAATCACCTTGGAAATCCACATCCCTCCCACCCCCCGTAAAGGCCATTTATATCACGTTATCGAAAGATGAAAATTGCGAACGGTATTTCGTCCAACCTAAAATATCTAAACCACATAATATTGAACATTCAGAACAGTGAAATTTTTCCTTGGGAAAAAATTTGCTATTCCGAAACACATACACACAACACAAGCACACCTAAAAACATCAATACACACACATACACTTATAATTCTACAACTAACCTGACACTAAACTATACAGACACTACTATCTATCCACTTACCTTAACCCAAACCCTAACCCTAAGGTCCGTCACTATCGCACACTCACCTAACTCGCGCCCATAACCCTAACTCACTTAACCCGCTCCTAACCCTAATTCACCTAACCCGCTCCCTAACCCTAATTCACTTAACCTGCCCCTAACCCTAACTCACCTAACCTGCGCCCTAATCCTAACAACCACACAATCGCACACTTACCTGAACCCGACCCCTAAATTTCCACCACATCGCTGAAAATAGTGAAGCCACAGAACCGGCCAACCAAATTCTTTCCCTAGGAAATTATTCGGTGTTCTGCAGCTTTGCTATTTTTAGCGTTCGCTCAAAATGTGTCAATATTAGAACATTCGAAGTTTTAAAACTTTGATGTTCTGATATAGACCCAGTTAAGGTAACCACCATAAAAAATGGGTTCCTAAAAACAGAGGTGGCTAACTTCACAGTACCCATGCAAATGGAGAATAGTTGCATGACCGCTGAATCATACACCAATGGACTGCATGAACACGTACACAAATGCATGGATCTCACCATACCCAATAAAACCAAGACGCTCTCCTCCAAAAAAGGAAGCCAATCTAGTGGTCCCCTGCCATAAACAAACTCTACAACAGAAGGAGGAAACTGATGCGGAATAAGGTGAAGTCCCAAATTGGAAAAACTCCTTTATCAGCCTCAACAAAAAGTTGAGATCTGTCATCAAATCCTCTAAAGCTCGCTATGAAAACAGAATTTCAGCAGATAATAAAGACAACCAGAAGACCATCTATAGTTATGTAAAGAATCTCCACAGAAATACCCAGATTTGCTCTGAACTACTGCAGAATGATACCTCTTATACCAAGCTAACAGATATTGCCAATATACTGGCTGACAGATTCAGTGCCAACTTTACCCCTTTCACCCCCCTCCAAAGGACCAATCACAATACCAGTAGATTGCCAGGCACCCAGTATTACTGCTGCACAAGTTAAAACAGCACTGTCCAAGGCCAAGAATACAGCTTCTATAGGACCTGACAATATCCTGGGCTGTGTTCTACATGAACTGCAGAGTGAACTGTCACCTCACCTGTGTGCCCTGTTTAGTCACAGCCTCACCTCAGGCTTTGTCCATACCAAATGGCACACTGCTACAGTCATCCCTCTCCACAAAGGAGGAATGACTATAGACCCTGGGAACTATCGCCCCATTAGCCTGAAGAGTCTGATATGCAAAGCTATGGAAAGCATCATCATGGACCTAATAAACAAGGATATAGGGAATATCCAAACTCTGGATCCCACACAGTATGGTTTTGTGAAGGGTAGATCATGCCTGCTTAACTTGGTCATCTTCTTTGAGTCAGTCACCAGAGCTGTGGATGAAGGCAAGATGGTTCATACAGCCTACCTTGATCTGGCCAAGGCCTTTGATACCATTCCCCACTCAGGAATCCTAGAAAAACTCATTAAGCTAGGCATCAACCCCTATATCACTAGGTGGGTTGCAAATTGGCTCACAGATAGAACCCACAGTGTGAAAGTAGCTGACTCCAAGTCAGACTGCCGACCAGTCATGAATGGAGTCCCACAGGATTGGCCCTGGGTCCTCTCCTGTTTGGTATCTACTATTATCAGAAGTCCAGGCCAACATGAAGGGATTCTGGCTGACAAACTTCACAGATGATTGCAAGTTGGGAGCCTTTATTAACTCCCCAAGTGATGTTGACATCCTACAGAAAGGCCTCACGAGACCAACGACTAGTGTCATAACCATGGCCTTAAGCTTAATGTGAAAAAATGTGTCGTCATCCCCTTTGGGAAAATCCCAGTTTCCATGAATTACCACATTGATGGTAGTCCACTGAACACAGAAGGTGTTATAAGAGATCTGGGAACACAGGTTGACAGCAGCCTTTCTTTTGACCACTACATTGGCACTGTGGTCAGAAAGTCCTTCTATGTGTCACATCTCATTACTAAGGGTTTTGCATCCAGGAAGAAAGAGGTCATTGTCTCCCTCTACTCTTTCCTCATTATGGAAATCATTGAGTACAAGGCCACATTTTGTATGTACCTCACTAGACACCTGCAACAACTGGAGAGGCTGCAAAAGTATCTCAGAAAGAGGATCCTAGGCCTTAAACACTTGTCCTATATGGACAGACTCAAAAAACTCTAACTATTGTCTGTCTCATATCGCCTAGTTAGAGGCAATCTCTGCTTGAATTATAAAGCCATGTCTGACCCAGCTGTGTTAGAAATGCTACATCTAAAGAAATCCCAATCTCTTCTCTTACCATATGCTCCAGAGACCTCAACCTCATTACCACAATCAACAGAACGTGCTGGAGGGACAGGTTCATAACCTAGAAACTGCCCATGCTATGGCATAGACTTCCCATCCACGTCAAACAGAGCATCTCATTGGCTCTCTTCAAGAGAAATCTTGATGAGTGGATGGGAAATAGAAAATTCACCATGGGGATCACTCCAGTGGCTCTACTTGACAGATGCACTTGGAGCTAAGGTCGGGTGGCATGCTGCCAGGGTAATCCTATGGGCTGAGCTTGTAAAGTACACACCTATGAACCTATGAATCTATGAACCTACGAGAGGGTCTATTGTGATTAATCATCTGTAAGGAAGTAGTAAATGTGATGTTAAGTTATGAAACTGGTATGCAGCATATGTAAACTGGAGTGTAATGGGAGTATTTTTGTATTAATAAGAGAAGTATGCATGTAAACTCAGAGAGGTTAGCAGTTGTACAAATATATTGAGAATTTGGTTTAGCATTTAAGAAATAAATGAAAAGAAGTGGGAAAGTGTTTGGAGTTAAAATATATAAAATTGCCTAAGTGACGAGGATTCAGCCTGAGAAAGTTGAAGATGGTGAGTGCTTTTTTAGACTTGCATGCTGCCCTTACTGTTCATATGGCAGCTCTGATGTGTCTATCTAAGACACTTTGGAAACTATGTTTAACCCTGTTAAGATGGACATTGTATATTTCAGTAACAGAGAGTTGAGAATGATGGCTATGGCTGAGTTTATTAAGATAGTTTTAGGGGCTGTTAGTAAAGTATAGGGAGAAATTAACTGGGCAGTAGAAGGTGTTTGGTACTTTACTGGAAGACTGGCAGAGTTCGTTGATTAGGAAATTTGTATTATGTCATTAAGGCAATTAGAAGTATCTTTTGTAAGTGTATGTTTTGCCTGAAATGTGAATTAAAAAAAAAAATATTCATATAATATAATCCATGAAAAAAGTGAGTGGGATACAAAAAATTTACAGTGCGAGAAGGGTAGTGAATGCTGAGTTCGCTAAATAATAACAACTTCCCCATTACCAACTGAGAGATTTATACATTCTCAAACATGTGGATACCCAGTGATTTCTAGACTACAAACTCTGTGAACACATTAGTCCATATCCCTCCTTCCTGGTCACATTGGACCACCAGTCAGTCACAACAGAAACCAGAAGTATCCCCCAATACTTTAGTATTCAGAGACTATGTGAAGGCTAATTTACTAAAATGGAGTGATGAACTGATTAAATTCAAAAGCACCATCCACCTCAATGATCCCACTGTTTATGCAGAATCCTCCACTGTCAAGTTCTAGGCATATTTAAATAATTGTATAGATGCATCAATTCTCCTTAGAAATAACACAATGACAAATTCAAAACTAAATCCCTGTGGTGGAACACTAATATAAACAGGCTCTATAATAAAAGAGGAAAAAAAAACTTGCTGCATTCAAAAATAAATCTAACTCTCAATAGGCCAAAACCACTCTTCTTAAACTAATAAGGAACTCTGAATCCTGATAAAATGAGCCAGATATGAGGTAAAATACCCACACAGGTAAAAGATAACCAAAAAAGCCTTCTTTAACTATGTTAGAAATCTCAGAAACAATACCCATCACTGTGGATTCATCAAGGGCAGGTCCCACCTACTTAACCTGGTTGACTTCTTTGCAAAAGTCATTGAGGCGTGGGTGAGAGAAATTAGGTACACAATTCCTATCCGGCCTGTTCCAAACACATAGTTGGTACCAAAACCATGGACTAAAACTAAATAGCAAGAACTGTGCAATTGTACCCTTTGGTAAGCATGATTCCATTAGTAACTGCCACACTGGTAACACCACTCCTGAAAACTGATCATGTAGTTAGAGATCTGGATACCTGTGTTGACAATGAAATGCACTTCGATCTCCATACATCCACTATTGTAAGGAAGTCCTTTATCTTCACACAGCTTATATCAAAGGATGTGGCATCCAGATCTAGGGACATAACAGTTCATCTGCACTTGACACACATTAGGCCAAATGTTGAGTATAATGCTCCTTTTGGTATGCAGCTATCTAAACCCTTATCACAGCTAGAATTACCACAATGTTTTTTCAGTAAAAAAAAAAAAAAATCAAGGGCCTAAATCATAAAAACAACACAGACTGTCTCAAAGCTTCATCTCTCTTTTCAAAAGTATGCAGATCACCAAAAAGTACCTTCTACTTGATGTTAGAGCCTCAACACACCCTGTTCTGTCAGACCTATAACACATTCAGAAGTCATATTGTTTCTAAAATACCCGCTCAAGGGCCGTCAATCTCTTTTGCAATATTAACAGAGGGAAAGGTATGTATCACAGAGAATACTATTTCTGTGAAACTGTCTTTTTTCCCACATAAAGCGGAGTACTTATCTTGCTCTATTCAAATGCTATTGGATAAATCAACGAGTAACCACAAATTTACACCTGGTTTAGAACCAATAGCCCTCTTGGATAAGAGAAACGTAATTATCCTAAAATCTACTTGCTTTTGTCATTTTTGGAGACTCCTATTGCAAAATATTAGGGCTAATAATTACAATGTAAATGCAATGCGAGGCTTCTAAAGATCCTCACAGAACAATAGTCTAGGAATTACTTATGAACCTACTGTATGAGCAAAGTACCTGTAGAATGCTGGGATACTGAGTGGTTAGTCATATAAGAACATTTAAATGTTAAGGAAAAACTGAAACACACAAGTGGTAGCAAAAGGATTTGTCTGAGAACTGAATGTATGTATGCAGGGGATACTCATTTTAATTTGTATGCAACAGTTTGCTATAAAAGCTGGAAATGTTTGGGAGGAGATAGAATGGCAAGTGAAGATGGATTACTTACAATGAGTCACTACAAGATTATTTTTGATGAAGTAAAATAAGGTTTGAGGAAAGAGGTTCTTCAAATAATCATAACACTTATTAAGTTCATGTTTTGGCAAGAGAGGTTACATTTTATGCTGACCAACTAAATTAAGATGAGGAAAATGATTTCAACAGATCCATGTTAAAGTAGGTATAATAATAACAATAAGAAAATGGAATATAATTTTCAGTAGTGGTGTGAGTGATGGGGGGCGGGTTGTCTGGTTAAAATAATATAAATAATAACCAAAGGAAAAAGTCCATGTAGCCCCAAGCAGCACAAGATGGAAAAGTGAATTCTGGATTAATACTAATGAACCACCAAAAAACCCCCCAAAAATCTTTACACACCATAGCTATATTTATTCAAAAATAGTTAAGCACTTTCATCTCTTCTACTTGGGACTTCCTCAGAACACTCTTACGCTCAAAGATCATGGTTTAAATACACAGTAACCATAAATTGGTTAATCAGTCAATAAAACAATTAATGATAAAACACCAAAAGGGATAATCCAAAAATCAAAAAAACCCTTTTATCCGTCACTACTAAAATATTATATGTACAAAATGAGTAATGATAATAATAAAACAATTAAGAATGTGATTCAATGTGTAGTTCCAAACAAGGGAATTAAAAAAACATCCTAATTTAGCATCCCTCTTTTTTCAGGACAGGGTGAATAAATATATGTTCATTCAAAGCAGGTAGTGTAGAAGCATCAAACCAAATTTGCCAAACTAGTTCTCGATATTCAGTTCTATTCTCCCACTCTCCTTCTATAATGTTGGGGCACCCTTTTTCAATGAAGCTAAATTCCAGCTTACTGAAACCTTCACAGACTAGGGAATGTTTTACCAAACATTATTAATATTCTCTTTTTTAATATCATGCACATGTTTATATATCCTTTTTTCCTGTTTCCTTTCAGTTTTACCCATGTGAAATGACTGGCATTGTTTACAAACTGCTATATAAACTAGCCGTTTGGTTTCACAGTTGCCTTTTTCAAACCTAACCTTTGTACAACAATAGTTATTTAAAATAATAATGTCTATGTCAAAAATATAATTACAAGAACTGCATCTTCCCCATTTTGTAATCCAAATTAAATCCCCACCTTGCCCTCTATGTAATTCTATTAATGTTGCTATCTACCTTACAAACTGTGGAGCCTCCCCAACAGTTTCAAAAATCTCCTCTTGGTCATCCAGAGTGGAATTCTTAACTTAATATTGTCCATGAAGCTACTAATGCTCAACTTTACCCAGAGAGATGATAAGGACTCAACAGATGCAGTGTATCTCCTGCATCTGATGGCAGTGATATCCTGCTCTTCTCGGGCATTTGAGAACTGTCTCGGAAAGGGATATAAGTGGTTCTTTTTACATTGCACCACTGATTAGACAAGTTCAGTGTTATAGTGTTTCTCTCTGTTTTTTCTAATTTTTTAGTCTAAATATTGTACTCTTGTTATTTGACATTTATTTATATGCTTTGTATACTTATTAGTACTGTAGCCAAATCCTTCTTATGTTTGTGTGTTCTTCGTATTTGCTCCTAAGACCTAGTTAACAGATATGTTTTCTCTGCATCAGTCCACTAAACCTGTTACAACATAAAATAAATAGAATGGATCTTTATGCAATATTGATACTACTTTACGTCAGCAGACTGTCAGAAATTTGCAGTGACTAGAAATGGGTTCAGAAATATGTGTGTACCATGATGGTGACACAGGAAATTTTGAAGCAAGTACAATTTTGAAAATAAAATCACATGCCTCTGTCAGCATACCTCTAGCATCCAGACCTGAAAAAGTTCTCCTCACTTAATTCGTACTTTAAAGCTAGCTGCTTAGCAGCTGATGTGTATGCTACTGACTTTAGGTATTTTCTTTTAATTTTTAAAAATTCCTTCTCACAGGGTTGTAAGAGTGACGGTCTAAGCTGCCACTGAAGAATCCTTTTATGAATGCATTTAATGAACATTTATTTGTTTTTATTTTATTTATTTATTTGTATTTATTTATTTTACATTTGTTTACTGGGATAGTCCGACTGGACACAGGTCCATTTACAGTGGAGGCCCGGGGAGAAAAGCTCCATACATTTTAAGTCCAGTTTACAATAAGTTCACACATCAAATGTTCAGACATAGATTATGTACAGTTCACAATAAAGTTCAGCAGGTTGAAATAATTGTTATACAGTGTCAAACAGAAATGCAATATAATATATATATATCAGACAGTGAGATTAGAAATCATGGTCGCAAGTGATACGTTTAAATGTTATGTGATGCATGGGCATATCCATTTATTCATAAGGTGGACTTTTAGAGAGCTTTTAAACATATTGGCCAATGTAGCAGAGATAAGGGTAGGGGGAAGGTTATTCCAGTTTCTTGCTATGCTGTGGGAGAATAGGGCTTGTCCTGCGGAGTTGTTGGCTTTAGAGATAGACAGTAGTGTTTTTTCTAAAGAGCGTAGGGGACGATTTGATGTGTGGTTAGTTAGTAACTGACTAAGAGATGGGGTTTTGAGTGGATAGTTCAAAATATTGTAGGCAATTGTTAGTTGATGATAGTTGAGTAGTTGGGGTAGTTCTAGCCATTGCAGTTTACGCAGTGCATGACAATGGTGTGATTTGTAGTTGGATTTAGAAGTGAATCTGGCGATTTTATTGTAGCATGACTGAAGTTGTTTAAGGTCCTGTTTTCCTATGTGGGTAAGGATCGGAGCGGCATACATTAGAGTAGATAGAAGGTGTGTTTGGGCAAGTGTCACGTGTGCTTGGTCAGTTAGGAATTTTTTGTGTCTATATAGTGTCCCCAATTTTTTGTGAACCTTTTTTATGGTTTGTGCTATATTTCCACACCAAGGAGTTTGGTATGGTTTGTGGGTGAGATGTTGGTACCATTTTTGGCAGTGATTGTAAAAGGTTGGTTGATAGATTTAGATTTGTTAGGTGTGAAAATGAGTAGTTTGGTTTTGTTGGGATTAAGGATTAGTTGAATCTGGGTAATCCAGTTTTCTACCGAGGTGAAGGAGTCTTGAGTAAGTTTTTGAAGGGTTGTGAGCGATGGTGCAGAGCAGATGAGAGCTCTTATTTATTATTTAGCCTTTGTTAACCAGATTAGTCCCACTAGGCTAGTGGCCTCTTTTTAGGGGTGACATGAGATGGTATTTATACTCCTAGGGGAAATTTAGCCAGGGCATCAGGGAACTTCCTCTATTCTTTTCAATAGGTGCTATGGGATCTTTTACATCCACTTGAGCAACCACCAACTCAAGTAGATAGGACCTTGGTTTAACATCTTATCCGAAGGATGACACACTCAGGAGTGCAGCACCCCCATTATGCTGTACTGCTTTACTGCTTTGTCAGCAGTCCAACTACCTGGTGTGGGAATAGAACCCACAGCTTTCTGCACAAAAGGCAAGTATGCTACCTCTTGCTCCAATAACATGCCTCACTTCTTGTTGTGTAACTGTACTATTTTCTGATAGACTGCTTAGGTTTTCAAAGACTTGCTTACTTGAGCATGAGAGAGCATACAAGAGCTGGCCTGCAGCATGACAAATGCAAGAATTAATGCTAAGACTGGCCATATGCTATGACATATGTTATATATATTATATATAGACCGCAGTCCAAATTGTAGCTTGCTACAGACCCCCCCACCATGCCCCAGGATTCCCATTCCTCATTTCTTGATACACTGGAAAGTATTAGGGTACAACCCAACACCCTAATAATGGGTGATTTCAACTACCCCACTATTAACTGGGAAAACTACTCATGTACCAACTCTTTTGCTCAACATTTTCTGGAATTCATAAATTCCAATGCCTTGGATCAACTTATTCACACTGCCACCAGGGGCAGCAATATCCTAGACCTGGTCATTACCAACATGGGCAACCGGTGTTCCACACCAGAGGTCAATTTCTCGTTGGTCAGATCCGACCACAAGCTAATCACCCTAGACATCCACATCCCACCCCCACCCCCAATTAGGAAAACCACCGTAAAGAACTTCTCCAAAGCCAACTTCACACTTCTTAAGACAGAAGTGGCAAACTTCATTACACCCATGCAGACGTACAATAGAGGTACGACTGCTGAATCCTACACAAATGCACTTTATAAGCACTTACACGAGTGCATGAACCATGCTATCCCTAATAGAACCAAGATGCTATCCTCCAAAAAAAAGGAAGCCAATCTGGTGGTCCTCTGCCATAAACAAACTCTACAACAGAAGAAAGAAACTGTTGCAAAAAAGAGTAAAATCCCATGACTGTAGGAACTCCCTGGTCAACCTCAGTAAGAAGCTGAGATCCCTCATAAAATCCTCCAAAGCTAGTTACAAAAGCAAAATTGCTACTGACTCTAAAGACAACCACAAAGCATTCTATAGCTATGTCAAGAATCTCAATGGCAACACTCAGATCTGCTCTGAGTTACAGCACAATGGCACTAAATATAAAGAACCAACTGATATTGCCAACATCCTGGCAGATAGGTTCAGTGCTAACTTTACCCCCCTCTCACCCCCTAGAGGGCCCATCTCTATACTGGAAGAATACAAAGTTCCTGTAATCACAGCTGCACAGGTAAAAAACACACTCTCCAAAGCCAAGAACACAGCATCCATGGGACCTAACAATATCCCAGGCTGCGTTCTACAAGAACTACAGAATGAACTGGCACCCTACCTAAGTACCATGTTCAATCATAGCCTCACCTCAGGCTTTGTGCCCACTGAATGGTGCACCATGACATTATCCCACTCCACAAAGGGGGAGCCACGACAGACCCCAGGAACTACCGTCCCATTAGCCTGATGAGCCTGGTCTGCAAGGCCATGGAATGTATCATCATAGAACTCATAAACAAAGACATTGGTAATCTTCAAACTCTGGACCCTATCCAGTTCGGATTTGTAAAAGGCAGGTCATGTCTCCTAAACCTGATTGACTTCCTTGAAGCAGTCACCAAAGCCATAGATGAGGGTAAGGTGGTTCACATAGCTTATCTAGATCTCACCAAGGCTGTCAACACCATCCCCCACTCTAGAATTATGGATAAGCTCACTAAACTAGGTATAAATCCCTATGTCACAAGATGGGTTGCCAACTGGCTCATGGACAGAACCCACACTGTGAAACTAGCAGACTCCAAATGTGACTTCAGACCAGTGACAAGTGGAGTACCACAGGGTTCAGTCCTGGGTCCTCTCCTGTTTGGTATCTACTTCTCTGAAGTACAAGTTAACACAGAAGGTTTTTGGCTAACAAAGTTTGCAGATGACTGCAAACTAGGATCCATAAATGAAACTCCTAATGATGTGGAAATACTACAAAAGGGCCTCACTGAGACAGATGCCTGGTGTCAAAGCCATGGCCTGAAGCTCAGTGCCAAAATGTGTATTGTCATCCCCTTTGGTAAAGACTCTGTACCCATGAACTACCACATAGCTGGTAGTCTACTTAATGCCAGCAATGTGATAAGAGACCTTGGGACACAGGTGGACAGTAGCCTCTCCTTTGACAATCACATCACCACAGTGGTCAGGAAATCCTTCTATGTGGCTCACCTCATCACAAAAGGTTTCTCATCCAGAAAAAAAGAGGTCATTGTTCCCCTCTACTCATCACTCATTTGACCCATTATAGAGTACAATGCCCCTTTTGGTGTGTACACAGACCGTCTCAAAAAAACTCCAGCTTTACTCCATCTCATATCGCCTACTCAGAGACAATCTCTGCCTAAAATACAAAGCTATGTCAAAACCAGAGTTGTTGGACATGCTCCACTTAAAGAAATCCCAATCCCTCCGAGCTACACACTCTAGGGACCTAAACCTTTTCATCACAATAAACAGACCATGCTGGAGGGATAGATTCCTGTCCCAGAGGCTTCCCATACTCTGGAACAGACTACCTATCTGTGTCAAACAGAGCTCCTCATTAGCACTCTTCAAAAAAAATCTTGATGATTGGATGGGAAATAGGAAATTCACTCCAGGGATCACTTCTGTGGCTCTGCTCGACAGGGGTACAGGAAAATAATTTTCTTGGGTGGCAAAAGCCAGGGTACATTTTTGGCTAGACTTATATAGGCCCTAGGGCAATTGCCTAGTACCTACCTATGAACCTATGAACCTATATGTTATATATCTATGTCATATGTTTGCTGTATGCTTGTCTGGCCATGATGAAAGTGTGGAATATGTGGCTACAGCCTTAAAAGTAATATAAAGTTAGCATCTGCGAAACTGAAAACATGAAGTCTGCCATCTCATCTTCATTTAGAAAGATTTTATAATTAATACTGGTTTCCATGGTTTTTCATGTCTACCTTCATTGATTTAAACTGAATACAGATAATTAGCTCAAAACAGAAATAATTAACATATTATATTTTGTTCAGTTCTCAGATATTATTTAGTTCCAGACAGTGCTTTATTTAGTGACTGTGTTTAGCAGCATATCGGGAACTCCTAGTTAAAATGTATATGGAGCAAGGATCACTGAGACAGGCTTAATACTTGTTGCACTACATGAAGTCTTACTACCTGAGATAAAAACAGCCAGTTCCAACAATTAGAATTTGAACAGCACAGACTTCAGTGTAATGTGTATGGCCAATTACAGTTTCATGGCAGCATAACTGGGGAACAGTCTTACTTACATTAGTGGGTGCTACCATGAACATGTTGTCTGGTGTTTAAAGCATAAGACAACCCTTTTTTGGATCAATAGCTTTGCCTAGTCTCCTGTAGTTGCTTTAACATCTCTTTGAAGTAGAGGCAGGCTTCTGAACATAGCTATCAGGAAAACACATTCAGAATCTGCCTCTGCTCTGGAATAAGTTACAATTATTTTTAAGGAACAGGGCCCCCTTTTTGTCAGTAAAAAGGAGTTAGATGTCTATGAATAACAGGAAATATATGACTGAAATATAGGAATATATTATTCAATAATACAGGCAGTAGGATTAATTTGAGTTATTTCACTAGACTGAATGGTCTTTTCAACTAAATTGATATAACAATTGTTTATCCTGTAGGGC
Source organism: Protopterus annectens (assembly GCF_019279795.1). NCBI lineage: Eukaryota > Metazoa > Chordata > Ceratodontiformes > Protopteridae > Protopterus > Protopterus annectens. Next base: position 255,275,668 of record NC_056731.1, read on the forward strand.
CGACGCAACAGGTTGTTAATGAGCTTACTCCTGGGTCTGAGTCCTAAAAGTTCAACATGCAAGCTTGCTGGCTCTGATGAAGTCAGTTATCGAGGCTGTGAATCTGGGTTTTCCGTAAAAACAGCTTCTTATATGCAGTGGACTCTCTCTCTCTCTCACACACACACACACACACACACACACACACACACACACACACACACACACACACACACACACTTCTCTCTCTCTCTCTCTCTATATATATATATATATATATATATGTATAGAGTCATGTTACAATAAAATCGCCAGATTTGCTAGTAACTGCACCTTCAAAACCCATCACTGTCAGCCATTAAAAGAACTTAAACAGTTAGAACTTCCTCAGCTATCACCAGTTAATACTTGTCTACAATATTCTGAATTAACCTAACAAATCCCCATCCCTAAACCAACTTCTAATCCAGTACGTATCAAATTGCCCCCTCCGCTCTTCTGAAAAATCTCTCCTCTGTATCTCTAAACCCAACGAGTCTGGAAGGAAAGCTCTGTTCTCTCACAACATAGCCAGAAACTGGAACAATCTTCCCCCTACTCTGACCTCTGCTCTTTCAACTACTCTGTTTAAAAACTCCCTCAAAGCACACCTAATGAATTCTTGGCTATGCCCATGCATCACATAAAACCCCTACCTCATGTAATAACAAACAACTAGCTACGCTAATAGATTTCTGCTCTTCTGCTTCAAACTCAGGAATCCCTACTACAAACCTCAAAATGTAGTTTTCTATATGCATTTTAATTAAGAATTGCTTTTTTCTTTTTAAAAGTCCTTTATGGCAATTATAATTTGTTTGTAACTTGTATTACATGTGTTAACTATAGTCCGCACTATAGTGAGGAAAAGGGCATGTACCTTTTACTTGCCTTACAGTACTCTGCACAGTGCCAGTACTTCACTTCAGTGAAATGAGATTTGGTGAAATTAGTTTTCAGTAATTTGAGCTTTCAGCGATTTGGTCAGGTTGAATTGAAATTCAGTGAAATGAGCTTTCAGTGAAACAAAGTATAGGAATCAAACAATCAAACAGACCAAAACCTGGCACAGCTGATCAAAAAGCAGCTTATCACTTGTACCAGCTTTTTGTCAATATGAGATAATGGTTCCCATCTGTTTTGCAATCTTGGAGTTGGTGCATATTATTAGCAGGGGGTATAGAGGGCACCCCCTACAAAAACATGTTTTAAAGTTTGTTTGTTTTTTGATCAGTTGGTTATCTACAAATTGTGTTCAATCTCTTGTCATTCGATAAATTATATTTTTGCTGGATGGTCATTCATCCACACATATATATATATATATATATATATATATATATATATAGAGAGAGAGAGAGAGAGAGAGAGAGGGAGAGTGCAAATATGGTTTCAAGAAATTCTTGATGCTGTAACTTAAAAGTTTCCTTTGTATTCAAAGCTTTTTTAAGATGACTGGCAAAAACTAATCTTACTGTAGCTGTCACTAATGTTAATACGTGAATGAGCAATGCAAATAAGGATTATCTAGATCCCTTTATACAAATTCAAATAAAGTGCATCATGACTTTTGGTGACTTCATCACTGACCACGTAACAGTGGTTGTTTAACAGACTTTCTAAACATTTATTAATTTCATTGCTTTTGGTTAACTGGATTAGGGTTAATGGGACTATGGCCTCTTTTCAGATGACACCTGATGTACTATTTATATAAATCAGGGTAAATCTGGGCAGGAAAATACCTTTACTTTTCATTATGAAAAGTGTCATGAGATGTCTAAAATCCATGTAAACTTACAGCAGCTCAGAAAGACTTTGCCTTAGTTTAATGTTCATCCAAATAAGGCACATCAGAAATATAGCACCTCAGTCCACCTCTCAGTGTTGTAATGCAGTGTCAGCATTCAAAGATTAACTCAAACTCCAAGTGTGGGAATAGAACTCTCAACCTTCAGATCATTCCATCATAGGTGCTACTTGCTGAGTCAATACTGTTTTATGAAAACATATTTAATATCCATATTAGATTGTAAATCACAGTGACAAGGCTAAAGGGACAAAGTTAAGCAGTAGTCATCATGAGTAAAAGTTTTCAATGATAGATGTGATTGAAACATATAAGGCCTAGGACTGTGTACTAAGTGAAGCTAACAATAACTATGTAGTTTATCTAGCAGTTAAGCTTCTCTATGCAATCAGTGTTGCAAATAGAAGAAATGTGGTTTCTATTTTAAATGTAATTCAAAGTTATAAATATGAAATATCATAACCAAACCTTTTATTTGCAGTATCAGTTTCATTCAAACATTCTAACAGTAAGGCATTATGTCAACACTGAGTGTAAGGTAATAGTTAAAAAGATTATATTGTGTTAATCTTTAACTATATTACTTTATATGGTAATAAACCTGTGTAGCTTTACCTAGAATATATCCTGTCCCACCTGTGTAAATAAGAATATCAACAGAAAATCCATGTTAGACTGGATTCTAAGCATCTCACCAAATAAAATAAGCTACTGGGCCTCCCTTCCTGGCCCTCTGAATGACCATTTATCAACTTTCATAATAAGAGGCAAAACCTCCATACAGGGACAGCATCATTATAACCAAGCATGAAATCCCTTATCCTTTAGCAAAGAGACTTTCATATTTAACCTAAAACTCTTCAGCAGGAATCTTCTATTCCCAATCTGATTCAACACAGTTGGAATATTACTCATCTCCTTGTTTTGAATGCATTAAATGTGCATGTCCCTATTAGAACTAAAATAATAAAATCCAATCCAGCACCACAGCTGAACAAGCAAACAAAACAAAATAATTAATAAAGGTGCGAGATAAACCTTGGACTGTCTGAAAAAAAGTAAACTGATAAAAACCTACAAAAGTTTATGGAACTTAGAAATATCACAAATCATACAATAAAACATGCTAAGAAGTCTTACTGTACTAGCTTTCAAAGTACCAGTCTAGAAAATCCAAAATTATTCTGGTTATCTCTTAATCTTCTCCTCCATCTTGGCTGTATCAAACTCTTTCTTTCCTCACACTCACTACATACAGTCACTTCTGTACTGAGTAAGCTCCATACCAGCAAATGTTTCAGACCCTTCAAAAATGCAACTCCTTCTGTATTCTTCTCATGCAACCCACTTTCTACTTCTAGCATCAGAAAAGTATTCAGTCAATTGAAAACCACCATACTAGCTACTGATAACTTACCTTCAGAATACTTAAAACTTGCTGCAGAGATATTAGCCTTTCCAGTCTTCATATTAATAAACCACTACGTAAAAAGAAAACTATATTCCTATCCAGTGGAAGAAATCATTTATCTGACAACTACATAAAGAAAGTAACACATCTGACCTCTCCAACTATATGCCAATAGTCATTATATCCTCCCCTTCAAAAGTACTTATAGGTTCATAGATAAATTAGTACTAGGCTAACTGCCCTTGTGCCATTTTAAGCCCAGCCAACTACCCTATGGGAGAATCAAGCCCTGCACTTTATGTCTGTAAGGTAAACACCTTAATCATTATGCCAACCTCCCACTTGAAAAACATATATAGTCACAACTCCCCAAGTTCATACTAGACAACAATTTCTCAGCCCCTACACAGCACAGCTTTAATCTTCATCATAGCACCACCTCTGCTCTTCTTGTGTTTATCTTAACCACAAATCAAAATAGAAATGAAGGAAACCTTGTCTTGGAAATTTCCCCAATCTGTCAAAAGCTTCTGACACACTTGATTCAAAGACTCTCCACCCTTGGACTGAGTGCCTCATCCCACTGCCGGTTTAAAAGTTACCTCACTGACAGATGTCAGGCTGTAAAACTGGAAGCTTCCTATTCCTCTTATTTCTCTGTGGCAGTCAGTATTCCAGAAGGAACCATACTTGGGGCACTACTTTACAGCATTTTCATAAATTACCTCTATAAAGCAACCATTTATGCTACCATCATGCTATGCATTGATGACTCCACTTTCTTATCCTCTCAAAAAACCTTGACAAACTTCAATTCATCACCAAAGAATCACACCTTTCAATTGAACCATATCTGTCCAAATCCCAGTTACTCCTGAATAAAAAAAAAATCAAAATTGATTCTATTCATACCAAAACAACTCTCTGAACATAAATCTCACTTTGTGCTAACCTCCTTAATTAAACCTATCCAGGATTGAGCTTTTGACTCACACTAAAGATTTTGGAGTAACCATTGATGAAAACCTAAAGTTTGACTCCGCATAACAGAAGTCATTAAAAAGAAACTTGGAGCACTGTATAGGATTAAATCTTTCCTTTTCTTTCCTCTCCTGCAATATTAAAAATCTCCCGGCCTCATCCGTACTGTTCCCAGCTGTTCTCTATGCTGCTCCTATACTGATCAACCTACAACATGTACTACTCTCTACTAGGGCAATGTTATAACAAAGTAGTTAAATTTCCAGCAAATATGCCCACCAAATCACATCACTGTCTGTCTCTAAAGAAAATAACTCGGCTAGAACTACCTCACCATCTATCATATACACAGCTAGTTGCCAACACAAACTTCTAAGTAGGTATGATCACTGTCCAGTCCTAAGCAATATACTTCAGTTGTATTATCCAAACTGAACTCTACACTCTACAGATGAATTACTTCTCCAAACAACTAATTCAAACAGCTCTGGAGGTGACTCACTATATTCCTGTGTCACCAGGTTATGGAACCCCTTGCCTTTTGGCCTCAGACAAATCCATAAGCCTAAGTCATTTAAAATATAACTTAACAAGCACTTCTTGGACTCCTGGCATTGCTACTAGAGTGCTCTTGGACCAGCAATCTCCCAGCCTTGCCCAAAGTAATTCTACTCTTACTGCATCTATAATACCTCCCCTGATCCTTTCTATCTCTCACACTCTTTCTCTATTACTTCATCATTATCATCATCATCATCATCATCATAATCATCAGCCCCCTTTTTTCCATTTTATGCATGGGGTTGGGTATTTAGCTACCTTAATAAATAACTCTATTACTTATCTGTCTCAAATGGGCCACTATGACTGCCTCTTTCACCTTTTGACTAATCTACCTCATTTGATCTCTACATAAACATGGCAACATTTATTTATCCTCAAATTATTGTTGCCTGAACTGCTTTTGCATTGTTAGCTGGGAATTTATCTTATCAGATTATATATATATCTGTTGTATGCTAATTTATTTTATCAGATTATATATATATCTGTTGTATGCTAATTTATTTTATCAGATTATATATATATCTGTTGTATGCTAATTTATCTTATCAGATTATATATATATCTGTTGTATGATAATTTATCTTATCAGATTATATATATCTGTTGTATGCTAATTTATCTTATCAGATTATATATATATATATATATATATCTGCTGTATGCTAATTTATCTTATCAGGTTATATATATCTGTTGTATGCTAATTTATCTTATCAGATTATATATATATCTGTTGTATGCTAATTTATCTTATCAGATTATATATATCTGTTGTATGCTAATTTATCTTATCACATTATGTATCTGTTGTATGCTAATTTATTTTATCAGATTATATATACCTGTTGTATGCTAATTTATCTTATCAGATTATATATATCTGTCGTATTCTATAATTTCTGTACTGTAAATATGCATGTGATGTGTACCATTGTACCTTACGATCGCCATTGTCAATTTGTAATTAATGTTCATCTTTATTGCATGTTATACATCTACTGGACCTTTTTTTCCTGGGCATCCACTGAAAAGTGGCTACTTTGTGGCCAGTCAGATAACCTCAGTAAACAAATACCAAACAATCAATAAATAAATAAATAAAAAATAAATTATTGCTAATTTGCTTATCTATCTATTATGTGCAGTTGTACATAATAATAAGATAGCATTTAAGAGAAGTCCTCAATTGGAATATTACTGGTTAACATCCTTAACTATGTGACTTAAGGATACATCTATACAACACAGAGTAAGGAAGTTGATAGAATATTCTAAGTAACATAGTGTTCTACTGTCTAAGCTCTTTATCCTTTAAAATTGGCCTATACTATACTATACTATACTATACTTATTACTTGCCCAGTTTTTTGGATGTGAGGCTTTTGCCTCAGAGATACCTTATCTCAGAATTATCAAATTTGTCATCAGTCTGCAGTGAAGAGGTTGTCCTCTGTTTAGTATAGCATCCTGGACATAGATAATTAGAACATACATTCAGTATATATTTTAGGAATAATCCATGACATGGATTATAAAGTGGTTTACTCCAGATCGGAAAGATTTGGTTCAGACGGTGAAGTCTAAGTACTTAAATGCTCTGCGAAATAGTCTGGCTGGGAGAGAGTTAATCACACCATAATCTACATCAGTTTGTTAAGGATTATTGCTTGTATGCCATGGTACATGAGGTGTAGTTGTTTTTTTAATTAATAAACTATTTGCAGAGTAAAGTAAACTACAGAATGGAAAAGGTCCTGGAAAAGACCATATACAATCAGAGTAGTTAAAATATGCTATGTCTTCAGTGGAATATTTCACATGCCTCTTGAGCAACATATGAACTCAAGAAAAGGTACCTAATGAGTGGAATAATGGCATCATCATCCCTTTACCAAAAAAGGGAGATATTAGAGACTGCACAAATTGGAATGGAATCACATTGTTGTCAATCCCAGACAAAGTTTTCACCAGTGTATTACTGAATAGACTGACAGGAGCAGTTGACGACAGACTCAGACAGGAAAGGCTGGATTTAGATCAAGTCGATCATGCACTGACCAGATATTTGCACTAAGGCAAAGTATAGAAAAAGCAACAGCATGGAAGAAACCAGCCATTCTCAACTTTGTGGACTTCAAAAAAGCCTTTGAGTGTATACATAGACCATCACTATGGCACATCTTGGCCAAATATGGGATTCCTCCAAAACTGATGCACTCTTTAAGAGTCTGTATCAAGATAGCAAGTACACAGTTCGGGTGAATAATGAGTACAGTGACTGGTTTGCAGTGGTCACTGGTGTACGACAGGGGTATATACTGTCTCCCTTATTATTTGCAATAGTTATTGACTGGGTCATGTGGAAAGCATTACACGGAAACTCAGTGGGACAGGAATGGTTCAATGACAACAAGGTATGTGACTTGGACTTTGCTGATGGCATAGCTGTTATTGATACAACATGGAGTGGAATGCAGACAATGACCACATCAGTGGAAAAACAGGGTAGGAAAGTAGGCCTCTAAATGAATAGTGACAAATGCAAAGTGTTGGTCAGTGAAGCATGGAATGACAACAAAGACATAACGGATGCAGGATCAATATTAGATACGACATAAAGTTTCTGCTAACTGGGCACTTTCATCTTTCATACAGGTAACTGCGAGAAACAATTTCTGGTTAGACTTGGAAAAGCAAGTACAGCATTCAATAGGCTATCCAAAATCTGGAGATCAAAAACATTGCACTGTCCACAAAGGTGAAGCTGTACCAAGCACTGGTGCTGTGTACACTCATATGCACTGAGCCATGGCCAATCACAGCATCAGCCATGAGAAAACTTGAGGTGGCTCATCATAAATGGTTAAGACACATTTTGTGAATATCGTCAAAGGACAAAGTAAAAAATGAGAGTGTTAGAGAAAGAACGCAATAATGGAAACTTGAAAATATCATCATGGAATGAAGACTACGTTGGTTTGGTCATGTTAACTACATGGACACTAGCTGGATTCCTACGCAATCCCTCAACTGGGAACTAGCTGGATGCAAGAGAAGACCAGGCAGACCTCAACAAAACTGGAAAGGAGTTGTAACAAGAGACCTCTGTCACCTGAATATCACTTGGGAGGAAGATAAAGAAGCAGCAGCTGATAGGACACAGTGGAGTCAACTTGTGGCCCAATGCATCATCGATGCGGAGTGAACCGAAGACCAAAGAGTAAAGATGATAGTGTGAGCTGCCTTCCTCTGGCAATGAGAAAACTGCATATCCATTCTATTATTATACAAAGCAAGCTGCAACCAAAATGTGCTTTTTAAAAGTGGAATGCAGAGATTTGTTTAGAAATTATTTTAATACATTACCTTACTTGGAAAATGTAGTCTGTTGTTATGATGCTAGAAATATAAGTTTTCATGCAGTGGTATGGAATAAAACTTGTCACATACCTTTAGTTGCTGACAGGCAGTTAGTTTCAGCTATTGTTTTCAGTGGGAGTTATATTACTCCATTTGAAGCTAATATAGGATGATTAAAGTGAACTGACGGCCAGTCAAACATCAGAATTCCCCATAAATTGCATGCTCATTGGTATAGAATATAATAAAATATTGACACTTTGTGTTTCCAAGACAAGAAGTACTAGGTTATAAGCTACAAGGTAACACTGAATTTTAAAATGTGTTGTACTCTGCTGTCAGGTATGTAATACTTCTTCCTTTTCATTCAAATGTTTTGGATCTGATTTTAAATAATAACATTCCTTGGCCTAATACTGTTACGAGCATATACCAAAAAAGACTAGTGGCAATCTGTTTGAAGTGATTGATATATTACATTTCTTGTTCAACAAATTAGGTTAAAGTTGTATGAATGAATGTTGTTCTCTGGAGATTTACTGTTTTGTGCTTTTATTAGATATTTGATAGCAGCTACAAGAAGCATAAAACCAATTACAGCTGCACCTAATGTTGTGCTACATGAATTTATGTCAAAGTATGTTGTGCCACAGCCATATAAATTAAGAAAGTCCTAGGTTCCCCACTGTCACATTTCCTTCAGATTTTTGGACATGTTCAACATGTCTTTGGTATCTGTTTTTTTTTTTTTTTTTTATCAACAGGCTCCACACATCTGGGACTTCCTGCATCATGGTTTAGGGTAGCCCCATGTTTGATTACATTATTTATCTACAATGTTTTTAGTATTAAGGGTCATCAATGGTTTACTGTTTGTTGTTTTAGCCTTTATTATTTTATTGATTGCTACTGATGCATATGTTTTTAATTGCAGCAATATTTAGATACAAGCCACATATCAAGCTGATCTCTAACTTGTAACACCATTTAAACATCTGCTCCTAAATTTATAATCTGATCAGTAACTGCATGGCATTCTGTGAAGTCATTTATTTCAACCGCTCATTGTTTTCCCAAGTCTCAGCAAGTAAGGAAAGGTATAAATGAAGCTGTAAAAATTTATAGCTATATAAATGGCAAGTGAGTATCTTCAACCAAGGCGAGGTTATCATAATTTATACCCATAGTGACACAATAATTAATTCCATCAGGAATCAATGACTTCTTTGACTTGAAAGAATTAAAATGCTGCGGCATCCAGCACTGAATCTGACGTGTGATATGGATAGACATGAGTGCCTGCAGTTTAATGTCAGCCTAAATAAGCTCATTAAATGCTACATTACTGCTCCTTTAACAATTTTAAGATTTTTAACATGGCGATATGACATTTCAAGCCGCAGGGAAGAAAATCAATATGAAAAAGATTCCCAAAAGGCTATTTATTCTGCATTACAGATTTAATGTCTCAAATTTATTGTTGCTATGAAACAGTGCAAGACATATTTAACAACTTGTACTTTTGAAGTTGTACTGAAATCTGTTTGCTTGTGAATAAGTATGTTTGACAGATAATTCGCATTTAAGAAGGACGCCAAGGAGGCCAGTGTTATTTGTATGTTGGCATTCCATTATCATTTGTTTTGTTACGTTAAATGCTTTTTGGTACACTCTTGCATCTGTTATACAGCTGTAATTCACAACAGTACCTGCACACTGTAAATGTATAAACATCATCACAAATATTCCCTGCAAAGCTTCTATGGCTGGAAACTGAACTTTTCTGTTTTGCAAATTTTAAAGTACCCATGTAGGAAAATTTTCAGAATTTGCTGTTAACAAGTTCCTGCCCTTTCATTTTTTAAATTTGCGAACTATAAGTTAATCACGTTTAGCACTTTTGGAAGTCTATAGGAGAACTGATTATTGTATATATTCGAAGACCATATCCAACTAATACATTCTGAAAATATTCTTGCAGTATTGAAAAATAGAATTGCTCTTATGTCCAAGTTGTGACAAGTTTACTGTTTCACAGTACAAAAAAATCTATGTAGATATATTCTTTAGAGTGGGCGATGATTTCCTTACACTTAGAGGCAACATAACTTTATTGATGCAATGCTAGGATAAGCCAACAACATAAAATTAAAATAATAAGTAATATGACTTCACAATAGCAACAGGATGAAGATGGGTGCTGCGGGAGTCAGAAAAAATATAATTTAGCATATGAGCACTGTGATTAGTGTGTCAGCTCATAAACACTTTGTTGTTTTTTAAACAATTGAAAAATGGCAGTGCTAACCGTAAGTAAATGTCACTTAGTGCTGAATGGCACAAAAGGATATCCAGTATGTCACACATGCTGGGATACATACCCTCTTACAGCAAAATATGAAAATGTGAATCCAGTCTGAGGAAAAAAAAAAACAGAAATAAGAACAGCAGAGTGAAGTAAGGCATGATGGGTAAAAAGGCAAATATAGCCAAGATTTATAGAAATTAATCAAAGTTAGCATGAATGCAACTAAAACATTGGCAAAGTAAAGTATACTCTGAAAAACATCTCTGAAGTCAAGAAAATTTAGTTTTACAGGCAGGTCAAACTCCCTGTACCTCTCTTTGTGGAGGGCCGGGCTCACATCCCCCCTCTTTAAATAAACTAATACTGAGATTGTGGTACTGAATTGTGGTATTAAAGTATCAGTTTGGTTTATCCCCAAGTTTTGTTATTTTTAATACTGAGATTGTACATCTTTAAAGGTGAAGGAAATCTTTGTTAAACCTAAGGTTTTATGACCTTGACTTGGTCAACTTGTATTATGTGACTAAAATGGATTTCAGCTAAAACCATTCTATTAATCCTATTCTAAAGAAGGTTATGCCATTTTAACTGATGTATATGAACTAACCAAGGTCAGTATTCTAAGGCCTAATAGACCAGGAAATATTGTAGGGATAGTCAAATAGGTAGGGAGACTCTTGGCAACCTGTGTGATATCTTCTGACTGCAGATATAATGCCACATGATGGGCACAGATGACCATTACATTAGAGAACAAATGTGCCCACAATATTAAGTATCTTGACTGCAGACAACTTCCAGTGGTAAGTCTGTGACACTATTATGCTACCAAAGGCCTCAGAATCTTAAATATTCAACAAGTAACTGAATGACATGGTGGAAGATATTGAAGATTCTATCCACTTGTATAAGACACAGCAGATGTACTATTACATACTTTTTAGGCCACTCACAGAGTTCCCAGCACAGCCTTGATTACTAAGGCCATAAAGTGCACCAGTGTGTGTGTGTGTGTGTGTGTGTGTGTGTGTGTGTGTGTGTGTGTGTGTGTGTGTGTGTGTGTGCATGTGTGTGTGCGCGTGGGTGTGCGTGTGAGTGCGCGCGCGTGTCTGTGGGTGTGTGTGTGCGCGTGTGCGTGTGTGTGTGTGTGTGTGTGTGTGTGTGTGTGTGTGTGTCTGTGTGTGCATGCGTGTGTGTGTGTATGTGTGTATGTGTGTGTCTGCACGCACGTGGACGTGTGCATATGTACCTTGGAAACCAGAAGGACAGTGGTATGTCAACCACAAGAGGTACTGCAGTATTAGCTACCAACGAACAGTGAAGCAGACAGGACTACAAACATCACTGTCCATTGCCAATAGATTGTTTATGATAGCCACGGGTATATCATTGGCCTGTGCCATGCATTCATCTATGTAACATAACAGTAATGGGTAATTAGTAGGTGCATATGAGAAACAATGAAAAGCACACACCAAAAATGAAGTAAAAGAAATACTAGAATACAGACTGACTGCAACATCACATTTTATTGTATAGGAGATGCTGGCTATCCCATACAACCATAAAAGATGTTTGCATACTTCAGAGCAGGAAGTATACAGTCTTGCACAAGTTCATAAAATGACATTGTATAACAAGGTTGTCCATCTTTGGATATGCAAAGAATGTCCCACAGTACTTTCCCAGCAAAGAGAGCTAAACTGTCCTGGTATGTAGACTATTGCACAAGATGCTGGTAATCCACAGGTGCAGACAGAGGGCACCAACAGAATTGTAGACTGTACCATATTCAGACTGTACCATATTCAAACTACACCATATTCAGAAGATGGCACACAACTGGGCACAGATTTGCAGTCTGTACCATATTCAGACTGTACCATATTCAGAAGGTGGCGCACAACTGGGCATTCCAGTAGGATGATTTGTCACCCAGAAACACCATATATGCCACATGCTTCCCAGTGTGCTCAGCTGTGTACTACACATATACAGCTTTGTATATATATATATATATATATATATATATATATATATATATATATATATATATATATATATATATATATCGTGTGTGTGTGTGTGTGTGTGTGTGAGTTTGAAGACAACAAGACACATCATAGATACACCTGTGGCACTAAACACATTGGACATGGTGTCACAAGAAGTCACGTGAATGCATGACCAAGCAGTACAGAACACAGATGAAAATTACAACAGACATACAGTAAAGCCAGACACACGTGCAGAGAGGTGCAGAGGTGCATCCATTAAAAGCATGAAAATGCATAAACATCAGACTCACATAGACCCACATACACAGCAATGGAATGTATGTGCAGGACATCAGAGCAGACCACAGGTACACAAAGTAGTGCATACTGTACGACTCATCATTTGTACTGCATACACAGCCAGCTCTGCTGTTTGATGTCAATGTGAACCAAGCGCAGCATATATGGGCGTGAAGACAACTGCCGTAATCATGACCTACCACTCATATGCACACCGAAATACTGAGTGGCCATAATTATAACCATGGAAACGTGTCATCTGCAGAACAAAGCCTGTCATTACATTATATTAGCAGGGTGGTCATGGGAGACAAAAAACTGTGTAGTCTGCCCTTTGAAGTGCCTTAACCGTCTACCCTCCCTCCATATATACCATTGCCCCTTAACCTTTTTGCAACAGCCCCAAGCTGTCTTGAATACTTCTGTGGAGTCCCTCTCCACCCCCTTTTCTGATAGTTTTCTGATAGTCTATTCTGTAGATCCACAATCTTCCGTGTGGATGAAAAGAAAATATATTTTTAGAGATCCAAGCAAAATTTTGTAAGAACTTATTATGTTATGTTATGATATAGTAACCTATTTAAAGCAACCCATAATCATCGGATTTGTGGTTTACTTTAAATAGGCTGCTATAACTTTACATAACTGAACTAGCTAACCTGGCTGAGTTGAGGTTCTTAACATGGAAAACAATTTTATGATTGCTCTGACCTATCCAAGATGGGTATTTTGAGTTACAAGCTCTTATGGTGAGTCAACCTGATCTCATTTTCCACAAGGACAGGGTTTCTTTGAGAACTAATCCTTCTTTTATGCCTAAAGTGTTATCTGAGTTTACTTTAAGCCAAACTATCCAGCTCCCTGTTTTCTTTTCTGAACCATAAATGGAAAGAAAGGATACTCCATACCTTTGATGTCCACAGACAACTCAGGTACTATCTTGACAGAACTAAATCTTTCAGATCTTAGGATCAATAGTTTATTTCTTGTAAAGGTAAGAAGAAGGGTCAACTTGTGTCAAAACAGACTATTTCCAAATGTTTGTCTAAGGTTATTACCTTTTGTTATACAAACATTATTTCAGTCAATGTCAAGGCCCACTCTACTGGGACCATGGCTTCAACTATGGCTTTTTGGAAAGGGTTGGATTCTAGAAGTATTCTAGAAGATGTTACCTGGTCCTCTATATGTGCCTTTACAAAACACCATAAGCTTGATTCTATCTCTAGGTCCAGGTCAGGCTTTGCTAAGACCATTCTCCAGGGGCTCCTGGACTATTTTTCTTCCAGCTCCAATATATAGTAAGCTAGGTCAATCTACCCATAGAGCTAAGGCTACTGCAGCACTGATCTGCACTATTTTTCTCTTTGAATAATGATTCCTGAATCAGTAGACTGGTTCATTAGCAAAAACAATATTAAAGATTTGTTTAAACTAACAATGTTGAATGCCTTGTTGAAGTCTGAGAAGCTTCCCATTGTACACTACCCAGTGACAATGTCTGAAGCAATGAATTCAGCAGAGAGAGATATAAAGCAGTGCAGGCATTTAAACCATAATGAAATACAAGCTATGGTTTACTAAGGATATGAAATTTCTAATTACAGGAGAGAAGGTTTGCTCGTAAGTAATTTTCTCAAAGTCTTCAGTCAGTAGAGACAGGCACAATGCTATCAATTTCCCAAATAAGAGAGAACAACAATGTGATAGGAATGGCTGCCTTTTTAAGAACATATGGTGAAATGAGGTTACATGGTAGCAGTTTTTGTCTTAATTTTGGGTAGATGTGAAGTGAAATTTAAGTAGTGAGCTGTTGTAATATAGAGCAATAGCTGAGGAGGTGTTATGAAGAACTGGTGTAGATGCAGAATGAAAAAAGCATTGTGGGTGCAGAAGTAGCTTTTATTAACATGTAGTGTACTTGGCAACCGCGCTTTCAGTAAGCAGTCATGTAGAATGATATTACTGCGATACATGCAAAGTCTCTGCAGAAGAGAATAAGGGCAAAGTGCTATGAAGTTTGCTCTTGCCTAAGAGATTTTTAATCTGCCCAACATGATTTGGTATGCTAAGTGTCTTGCCCGCTCTGGTTTTGCTGTAGGTACTCTTCGCTGATTTAGTAGCTATTCTGGTGCCACATCTAAGGCTAGGGGAAAAGATTCGGGAGTAAAGTGTCATTGGATGCTTTTCATATCTATCTCTCGTGGTGTCTAACTTCAGCAGTTCCTTAAGGTCAGTGTAAGCCAACAACAGTGACTCCTTATGAGCAACATTTTCTGAGAGGGTATAATGACTTTTGAACTGGGGAGGAGAATGTTGTTAAAGTAAGAAAGAGTTTCAAAAGAGTCAAAGATTTTGTAATGTGAGCCAGTCTGTTTAATAATGAAACAAGTCAGTATTCATTATGGTGAGATTGAACTGCAGCAGTTTATTATACTGGAAAGAATTTTTGGTTCTCTGAAGGGTAAAGAACACAAGATGGGGCCGTAATTAATAAGTATAGTTCTCAACTGTTTCTAATTTTCCAGAACATCCCCAATTTTACCTCACATCTCTATCCCTTGTAAAATTTCTGACTTTCTGGCAAATCACTGAGGATTACAGTCAGGAACTAATGACAGACATTAGAATTTCATACTTTTCCTGTAGAAAATACAAGATTATGTAAAATATTTTGTATTCTTAACTTTCCATGTGAATTTGAGTAAAATATAAAAATTGTTTTTGTCCCTGATTCTTGAGCAAAGAAGCTGAGAGCTGTGTCACAAAAGTATCACATCAATGTCAGTGGTGGAGCAGGTAGTATGTTTGCCTTTGGTAGAGAAAGCTGTGGGTTCTGATCCCCCTGCAGGTAATTGGATTCTTACCATTGCAGTACAGCTTAAGCGAAGCTCTGAGTTTGCTTTCCTTCACTTGAGATATTAAGCTGTGGTCCAATCTGCCGGTGTTGGTTGTGGCTCAGGTGGATGTAAAAGATCCCATGGCACCTATTGGATAGAGCAGGGGAAGTTCTTTGATGCCTGGCCAAATTTTTCCTATTTTTACCATTTTGTATCTTCCTTGAAAAAAGGCCACCAGTCAAGTGGGACTAACATGCTCAAAAAAGGATAGATAAAATAAGTGTATCTGTGTGTACTTCTTTCGGCTTTTCCCGGTTAGGGGTCGCCACAGCAGATCACCTGTCCGCTCATGATTGGCACTGGAGTTTTACGGTGTCGAGTTGCCAGCCCAGCACCCAACCTTCCACAGAAGGCACACACATGCACGCACTGACACCTAGAGCCAATTTAGAGTGTAAACCAAGAAGAGCGGTGGTATTTTAGTGCTCAAAAGCACTAGTAAACAAAAGAACCAGTGGCAATCATCTTGAGCCAAGATTTACACCACCGGGTGGCTAGCCCTGCCACAGTAGTTCATTCACATCACTCACTCACATACACACACACTCTCACCTATGGCCAATTTAGAGTGTCCAATCCACCTACAGCATGTCTTTGGGATGTGGGAGGAAACTGGAACACCCGGAGGAAACCCATGTGACCACAGGGAGGACATGCAGACTCTGCACAGAAGGCACCCCAGCCGAGGATCGAACTGGAGAACCTCTTGCTGTGAGGGTATCTGTGAGTACTGAGACAGAGTAACTGTTGTTTGAATAACTGGACACAAGATTCAACGCTGAGTCAGTACCAGTACAAAGGTTTGGAGATTGGGAGAATTCACCAGGGAAATGAGACCATTAAAAAATCTAACTTGAGACAACTTGAGCTGATGGAACCAAGTAGCTGACAATATAATCATCCAGTAGGACAAGGTGCATTTTGATGAGTTCTATGTATGTCATACATTATTATGTCATCTCCAGGCAATAAATTATTGTATTTTGGCTTCTACTTCATAACACCTATACTCAGCATTTCATTTTTGCTCAACAAAGTACTTTAACTAATTCCTAAGTGCCACTGCATTGTATAGATTTGTACATTTCCTATATAACACAAGTATTTGGCCGTGAGCATTATGAAGGATTACCAGTGTAACCTGCAATGCTGATCTGCTATTGGTGGAGATCAGGGTAAGTTAGACAGATGGCGGTCATTGTTACAAAAGACATCTTTGTAGATTATATCATCTTCATATAGCACTGACTTACCATTCATCACAGCTTTGCCTTGTGACATCTACGAGCAGGAAATATTATACACCACTTCTGTAGGCTCACATGGCAACAGAGAGTGGTCACAGCAATGTAGCAAATCTGCAACACAAAAGAGAATAGAAGACCAGACACTGAGGAGGGTATCGCTGATCACTTATTCACTATCACAGTGGGCAGGCTAAGCCGCAGCAGGCTGCCATGCTGTGCAACAGGGGTCATGGGGTCATTTGCTGTCAGGCTGGCTGAGTTATCTCATTTCTGACAAGCTGAGCTGACTTAGGCCATGTGGTTATTGCCAGGCTATGTGGTGTGCGGAGGGTCTCCCTGCTGTTAGTATTTATATGAGGGTGCATAGACTAGGTTACAGTATACTGCTGTATGTGGTGCTGTCACTCCTCCAGTTGTTTAGGGTATCAGTCAGTGATATTATGGACACTCAGCATAAAGGAATATGCTCATGTAATCATGGGCCACTGCTACTCCATATCACTCTCACCAGGGCAGTTCACATGGATGTCTGTGTTTTCTGGTACAGTTGGCTTTCCTGCATCACAAATTCACCAGGAGAGTAACTGACCCTAAGAGGCTGCCTCTTTCACTAGGCTAAGGTATGCATGACTGAGATTTCTTTTCTAAAAGAAAATTAAAAATATAAAGCATTTTCCATTAAAATGTAACCTTCCTAGTTTGTGTCATACATTAAGAAAGCATCATATTTCCTTACATCTTTAAGAACAGTAATTTATTTCTCATCAAGTCATGCAACAGCTATTAGCTGGAGACACTTGTGAGGCATGTAATAGGGTATGCTAGACAGAAGGTAATTATTTACTCTGGCATAATATGATGATACTAAGGCCCATTAGATCTGTCCCACTTTCCTCAGCTGTTCTCCAAAGACACAGAACACAATGATGAAAAATTCTATATTCAGTTATATTAATTATCACCTTAACTAAAAAAATTAGAGCATGCTTTAGTACTTAAAATCGTTTTACATTTCAACAGCAAGTTATTCAGAAGAAAAAAAAACAAGGGTTTCAGTGGAATAAATCTAAAAATATTAAGCAAAATAAAATGAAACGGTTGACGACATACTGAAATGTGTATACAATGTGTAGGAGGGGAATCATTAAAGTAACTCATTAGAAGGGGAGGCAGATTGGAGTATTTTAATGTTAACAGAATGATAATTTAAACTTTTACTATAAAGTACTAAAAGATAAATGGTAAAAAATTAAACTGAGTTTTTCATAATTAGATTTTTGTACTTGCAAATATTTCTGCACATGAAACTTGAAATGCAAATAAATTCTGTTTGGCATAATGCCTTCTAAATGTATATTGATCATTAGTTAATACAGCTGCAATTCAAATCAAAAATACCTGGAGAGGCCAGTATGCTTAGTTGTATAACGTAGCAGACTGAACTAGAGCAAAAGTTCAAAATCATAAAGGAAAACAATTTAAGTGAAATGATAAATACCTAACCTGAAGAGTTGTTTAACCTTCTTCTTTTCAGTCACACATGCAAAAGAAATAGAATAAGTTCTAACAGTTAGCTAAGCTGAGAATCAGTCAGACAAAGTGATCCTAACTTCGGAGCAGGCCATAGCCTTGATCTACTATCTTTCTTACAGACACATGTACACAGGAGGAGTAGAAAGGGAACATATTTTTGTTATTTAATTTAATTAGAAGATCCTTGGACCAAAATAATAGGTAAACAACTGCCTAAAGAGTATTTGAAACACAAATCTGTTGTCCCACTCTAAACTCGGGTAATATTCTTTATAGCATCCTGTAGAGCAGGGTAATGGATTTAGACTTCTAGGTTGCTACAAACCACAATGTGACATCACGTACTCTTTTAACTTCAGAGCAGTCTAAGACAAACCCAAGTCTGTATTATTCAGCTTTCTTAATTTTTTTCTAAAAAAAAAATGGCTTACTTGTTAAAAGGTTAGGAAATAGCATCAACGGAAACCTCAGAGAAACTGCAGAAAACACTTGGGATAGTAGAAGAGCCAAACAAAGAGTGAAATGAAACATGATAGGCAGAGAAGCATTGTTAATTATTTCTCTTATGACTAAATTCTTTCACAGAACTGCAGTGGTTAATGACACCTGCCCTTCCTCAAACAAATAAAGATTTTTGAACAACCACCCGAAAGATAGCTACATATGTAAGGCTATATATTTACATTCAAAGCTTTCTTTAAGTCATTCGCAGTGATAGGATTTTGGACTATAAATATGATGGATGGGATGAAAAGATGGAATATTGAATACATGAGAAAAAACAACAATCACAGCAAATTGTAAGCATTGACCAATCCTGCAGATTCTACTCCGCTTACATACCTCTTGACATCTTATCCCAAGAAGTATGGAGAAAGCCTAACATAATGGGGGGGGCACAAAATGGGGACAAGATTTTAAATATTGCTCTTATAAACTTAGAAAGCTGCTAGAATAACAGGATTTGTGTCAATGTGCATTTTTCTGAAGGATAAAAAGTCTGAAAGACAAATGCATGGCATTATTTAATGACTTCAGTCCTCAGATCATCCCAGTGATTTGTCAGGAAAAAAACCCTACATATTTTATGAGGAACAGGCCAAAAATATGAGGGGAAAAAATCTGGACAGTTGAGAGGTATGCCCACCTACACAGCAAAAAAGGGCAGCACCCAGCACAAATAAATGCTTAACAAGATGTTATTAAGTTTTAGATAAAACTATAGAAGATTGTGTAGCATTTTTGAAGTAATGATATTGGCTGCAATGCAAGTAGTGACATGGTGAATCCCATGAACTAGTACTGCCACTGCCTGAGTAAAAATTAAATGCATCTTCAACAGATAACTCCGAGGGTTCACTAGATGTAATTAAGATATAAATGTTTAACAGGCCTTAATTATTCCAGCAATTGTGTTGTCAGAAAGTAGCCACTGAATGTATTGAACCAAGACATTATTATCAGAAGAAGATATATTAAGAGAGAGATAAGAAAGCAGTATGGAAACAAAGCTCATGACAAAGACAGTTTGCTCCAAGGGTCCTGAAAATGGAGGTGTACTGAAGTGTTAGAAATGGAGGTAGTATGGAGAAAGGTAAATTGCTCATGTAATAAAAATGTACAAAGGATATGATGTGAGAAAGAAAACTATATCCTAGTAAGAATGATGTCAGCTGGAGAGATATTAAAGGAAATGTTCCTAATGTCGAGACTAGTGAAATTTCTAAAGGTCATTTATACTACAGGGTGCACAATTATGGATTAATGGAGGATTCAATGCCATGTAAATATGGTGGATATATAGACAACTGAGATGTTTACACAACCTTTAATTATGTGCCATATAATAGATTGGCAAGCTATATGAGTGCAGCTTGACCGAAATTTCTAGGTTGATTATGGAAATGAATGAATGTTTGAGAACATTGTTTAGTGCCTGGGACAGAGATAATGTCATTTGCAACAGCCACCTTCCCCTCCATAGGAACTGGCACTGGCACATATGTCCAAACCTACACCAAAGTACTATACAAGTATCTATGTAGCTGCATGGAATCAGGAATATCCAACAGGACAAAATTATCTTCCTCAAGGAAGAGTAAACTGTCTGGTGGACATCTACAATAAATGAAGTCTATAATAAAAGGAAAAAATTGAGGTCCAGGACCAAGAAGGAGCAGGTGCCTAATTGGAAGCAATCTCTGCTTAGCCTGAACAAGCAAATAAGAGCACTAGTAAAATCCTCCAAAGCAAACTTTAAGTCCAAACTGGCCAAATATACTAAAGACAATCATAAGGCCTTCTTCACATATGTCCGCAATCTCAAAGGAAGCACTAAGATCTGCTCAGAAGTGATGGTTGAGGACACCACATACAGAAACTCTGTAGATATAGCCAACCTGCTGGCAGACAGGTTCAATGATAACTTCACCCCTCTGTCCCCCCAATCAGTAAATCAGGACATCCCCAGCACCTGCCCTCTCCCCTTATCTCTAGGGAGCAAGTCATCACTGCCCTCTCAAAGGCAAAAAATACAGCCTCCATGGGACCTGATAACATCCCAGGCTGCAACCTTCATGAACTTGAGCAGGAACTTGCAGCACCTGAGTACAGGCTTTGCCCCAGTCAAGTGGGGGACAGCATCTGTCATCCCTTTGCAAAAAGGTGGAGCATCCAATGATCCAAGAAATTATAGACCCATCAGCCTAATGAGCCTGATCTGCAAGGCCATGGAAAGGATTATCATAGACCTCATTAACAAGGACATTGGCAACCTACAAACACTCAATTCCACACAGTTTGATTTCATCAAGGGGAAGTCATGCTTGTTAAATTTGGTTGACTTCTTTGAGACAGTCGCCAAAGCCATGGATGAGGAGAAGATAGTGCACACCACCTACCTTGATCTGGCCAAAGCCTTCGATACTATTCCCCACTCAGGCATAATAGATAAACTCGCTCAACAAGGCATCAATCTATATGTCATTAGGGTCTGATGAAGTTTAATATTAAGTTAAATGAAAGCGCTAACATTACAGTCATTAAAGTTAATATTTAAAAAGTTATTGGAATCATTGGAACTTCTACTAGAGCCGTTCATCATTTGGTTATAAACGGAGAGTATGGAGTCAGTTTGCAGTGCAGAAAGTGTTTTAGTTAGTTTGTTTTATTGTTGTTTTTAAGTGTGTACTTTAGTCATCAATGCAGCATTGTTCTGGCTTCAAGCAAAAGAATTCAAGGTCAATACTGGAAGTCTGATTAAAAGTCATACTTTGTATCCTGCATTATCTTGAAACCATGAACATTTATCATCATTGCATAAATATTCCTTCAACTTAATCTTAAAGCTGTTGGTTATTTTTTGCTTCCTGATTTAGACTAATAAATATCTGAGTCTAGCCCGCTCAGACCCTTTTCTGTCATATTACTTTTAAACTGAGTCTTTACTAGTAAAGTTATATTGTGTCTCTGAGATTATATCTTTGATTTTTAACTGGCAGTCAGTCTTTCAGTGTGGGTCAGTTTTGCACTGGCAACCAAATGAAGTTGTTTAGGAGATGACAATGATTTATGAATGTGCTAACATTGTGAATCTGCAGATCTTATTTTATGCAATTAGTAGTTTGTGTGCACTGTTACCAGGGTGAAGGGTCAGAAGTGGTAACTCATAGTAGAGTTCAGGGATGAGAATGTTGCTAGAAATACCACTTCTGACATCAGGGGATAGCAGATGAGAGATTTTAGTGCCCAGTTTAAGTTGTGCCAATGTTTTGTTTATAACTATATTGGTATGTTCTGTGGGCAAGGGTAGCTAGTGTAAGTCCAAGAAATCTTTGTTCAGTTACACTAGGTATGACACCTGTGCCTCAGTGTAACTATGAGCTGCATAAAGGAAAGCTTGCACTTTGAGAGTAGATTTGCATGCAAAGGCTGTCCAAAATACTCAGCCTTATTGGAAACTATGGGTACACAGTGTTCAATAGGGTACCACCCACTGAGTTCGTAGTTCCACCTGGATACTTCACCATTCACCTGGGGATTGACTAACACCAATGTTTTGTCTGAATTACAATGAAGTGGTGAATTGCTCTTAGAATGCTTTGCCACTCTTGGATTTTCCATAAAGACAAGAGTGCTCATTAGTGTACCGCATATCAGAACACCTTGGGCTAAAGTGATAAATGGCTTTGCAGTGATATCATCTCATACGAGGCTATATGTTTGGAACACTTGGGTTCTCAGACGTTATAAGCTGTCAGGGATAGCTATTTGGTGCCACATTGGCACTGAAGGCCTGGCAGTCATGGGACAGACATGGTAAACCAAATTTATACTGAAGATGTCTAGGGACTATATAACAGATGGTTCTGCTTGATGTGTTCAAATCCTACCTCTGCAGTGCTTCTCACATATATCAAAGGTGGTCAAAATTGTACAATCCAAATGGATCCAGTTCAAAATCCCAGTAGATGGGGTGGTAGCAAGGAGCTGTGGCTAAAAGGTGGTTATTGCTTTTCAAGGAAGGGGATAACCCTGGGACTGACAAGAGGACATCAACTGTGAAGGAAGTCACAGAGTAAAACAAAGAGGACATCAGTGCATTGTTAGCAGGGAGAGTTTATGGATGTGATTGCTTCTTC
Organism: Protopterus annectens; assembly: GCF_019279795.1. Lineage (NCBI taxonomy): Eukaryota > Metazoa > Chordata > Ceratodontiformes > Protopteridae > Protopterus > Protopterus annectens. Next base: position 255,298,740 of record NC_056731.1, read on the forward strand.
TTCTTTTGGCTGGCCCCGTTAGGGGTCACCACAGTGGATCAACTGTTTCCATTTCTTCCTGTCCACTGCATCTTGCTCTGTCACACCAACCACCTGCATGTCCTCTCTCACTATATCCATAAACCTTATCTCAGGTCTTTCTCTTTTCTTGTTACCTGGCAGCTTCATCCTTAGCATCTTTTTCCCAATATACTCTGCATCCCTCCTCAGCACATGTCCAAACCAATGTAATCTTGTCTCTCTGGCTTTGTCTCCAAACCTTCCAACCTGGGCTGACCCTCTAATATACTTATTCCTAATCCTGTCCAGCCTCGTCACACCCAGTGCAAATCTTAACATCTTCAACTCTGCCACATCAAGCTCTGACTCCTGCTTTTTTGTCAATGCCACTGTTTCCAACCCATATAACATAGCTGGTCTCACTACCCTCTTGTAGACCTTCCCTTTCACTCTTACTGGTACTCGTCTGTCACAAATCACTCCTGACACTCTTTTCTACCCACTCCATCCTGCCACTCAACCCAATCAACCCAGCCACTGGGGATGCACAAGCCAGTGCATTTCTTTGTGCCGATCCCAAGCCTGGATAAATGGGGAGGGTTGCATCAGGAATGGCATCCGGCATAAAAGTTTGCCAAATCATACATGCGGACAACAGTACAGATGGATGTGATTGCTATGTATGAAAAAACAAACAAGAATACAGCAGCTGTTGCACTTACTGATGCAAAAGGACAGGTAGAGATAGGAATTAGTAAGACATGAAAAACGAGTTTCAGGTAATATCAAAGAGAAGTTTGGTGGTGCTTCTAAGAGGCTGTCTTGTGGTGTGTGAGTGGAGGAAAGGACATTACCTGGGCAGACAGGTATATCAGTGATACTATGTGGATGATTCTGACAGTCTCAGCTTAACATTGGTATGACAACCCGCCATTAAGGGGGCAGAAACTTAAAAAAAACCCAGCCAGCTACACAGTTCATGACAACAATCTGCATTCTGGTCATTGCAGTGTTCAAGATGTTGTTGGGTAAGACAACTGCCACATCCTATTCCACAACCAGTTGCATCACTATATAAGACATCAGTATCATCATAGCACATGCAGTCATAATTTTCAGACATGGTTGGAGAGTTGACCACAATCTTGTGAGATTTCAGCACAATAGATAATTTGTGCTCCTACAGCTTTAGACATTGCAAAGACATCCATTCATTATCAGAATCATTGATAGAACATACATACATATGTACACACATTAAGATGGCTACCATTCCCCAAATATCCAAATAGTATGTGTGATAGACATGGTGAAACAAAGAAAGTCGCTGGACACTGCTGCTCCTTATTAAAACGTTTATTCAGTACAAACAAAGTCAATAAAAATTGTAAGCGCTTTCGGGACTACTCCCTTCCTCAGACAAAATTACACATGCAAACAATACTCTATTTAAAAAACAACTCACCCAATAAAATTCAAGTAAAATTCAACAAAAGACCCGCCTATTCTGAAGTGTGGGTCTTACTGGTACTGCTTCATTCAAGCCAGGTGCTCTTGTAGCCATTAATTCAACAATCCACTTTGATTCTAATAATTCAGTTTTATGCTTCAAATCACCCCCCCTATTGGTAAGCCTAATGTTGACAACAGCCCTAAACAAAAAACTATGTGTGGGAAACTCTTCTATATGCCTACTAAGTGCATTATGTGGATCTTTGTTCCTAATGCTTGACATATGTTGAAAGATCCTAGTTTTAAACATTTGATTCGTCTTTCCCACATAAAAACAGGGGCAGTGTTCACATTCTGCCAGGTAAACTAAATCAGTGGTGTTGCACGTTGCCTTACCTTTTAAAATAAACTGCCTACCAGTTACAGGGTGAGTGAATACTGAATCCTTGTTGTTAATATGGCCACAAGCTTTACATCTCCTGCAGGGTACTGTCCCTGCCGAAATTAGGGAGACTGGTCCATTGTTAATGGGTTTTTCTCCACATAGTATATCTTTAAGGTTTTTATTCCGTCTATATCTGAAACAGGGTCCTTGTCCTACTACATTATGCAAATTCACATCACTGGTCAAAATATTCCAGTTTTTTCGGACAATGTGACATATGTCCCCTATATTACTACTATATGTGAAAGACACCTGTGGTGCTTTAAATGTTGTAGTCCTATCCCTTACTTCACTTTCAACTATACCCGTACGTTTCAACCAAGGTCGATATTTATTACCCCTATGACCCTTACTGTCACTAATAACTTTATTGACCTTCTCGCTCTGATACCCCCTGTCTTGCAGGCAACCTTTAAGTGTCACTAACTCTTTCTCAAAATCTTCATCATCTACACAGATCCTAGAGATCCTACTGACCTGTCCTTGCACTATGTTAGAGTACGTATATCGTGGATGCATGCTGTCATATGGGAGTAAACTATTTTTCCAACATTCCTTTTTAAACAACTTGGATTTAAAACCTTCCCCTCCTTGTATTATATTCACATCCAAAAAGTCTATACATTCTGTAGAGGCTTTCATGGTAAATCTAAAAAATGTGGTAGTGGAATGTAGATGGTCTACAAATTGTTGCAATGTATCTAAACTCCCATCCCATAAGATAAAAACGTCAGCCACGAAACGTACATACAATTTCAAATGACTTCGCCAAGTTTCATTATTCAATACAAATACTTTCTCCCATTGTGATAGTACAAGGTTAGCATACGAATTGGCACAGGGGGTGCCCATTGCCACCCCCTGTGCCTGTCTATACATAGAATCACCCCCTATAAAAACATTGTTCTCCAAAACTAAACCTAACAGGGTTTTCACTAAACTAATCTTGTCACCTGTAGCCCCTGAATCCAACATTAAGGTGCCTACATTCTCTATGCCATAACTATTATCTATAACTGTAAATAAATTGTTAACATCTAATGTGACCATCAACAGTTTAGTATTGTTGTATGTGTCTTTCTCAATATTACCTAATTTTCTCAAAAAGTCTCCCTTGTCCTTCAATATGTTGTCCACACTATCTACATAGGGTCTAAGATGATGTTCCACCCATATCGAAATGTTCTCAGTCACCCACCCCCTCCCCGAGACTATCGGTCTAAGGGGTGGGTTCTCCAAGGATTTATGTATCTTTGGGAGGGCTTTGAAGATAGGAGTTATAGCATTTTCTATCCATAAGAAGTCAAACACCTCATCATTAATTTTCATGTCAAAGTGTAGGGCTTTCAGAGCTGTATGAACTCTGTCAACCACTCTTTTCACTCCCAAGGGATTGATGCATATGTATGTTTTTTCATCTGCTAAAAGTTGCTTCAGCCTACAGTTGTACCAATTTGCATCAAGGACGACCATCGCCCCTCCCTTGTCTGCTGGCTTTATTATAATTTCCCTATTTTTGCTTAGATTATCCAAACTTTCCTTCTGCTTCTGTGTCAAATTATAAAATTTACTAAAGCTGCCTTGCTTAAAGTACTCTTTAAGATCATTCTCACAACTTCTAAGAAACAAGTTCATAGTGGGTGTGAGTGGGGGGACATAAACATTAGGTTTCTTTAGGGTTAAACTGTAATCATTCTGTAAAGCATACATCATCCTTAAGGTTAGATTACGACAAAATAACATGACATCCATCATAACCTCATTAAAAACACTATTGTTACTGGGTATAAACATTAACCCTCTGTTCAAAATCATCAATTCTTCTTCATTCAAGACATAGCTAGATAAATTATAAACAATACCATGATCCAAACTATAGTCAGTCAGTCCAATAACTTCCTTTTCCTGTCCACCACTCGATCTTCGCTCGAAGATCTCTTCCATGCCCCCTTCTTTTTCACGGGGGCAGGCAACATTTCCAAAAAATGTTGCTTTCCCCGCTGCTCCTTCGGTCATGCTCCCATAGCTCCTGAGGTATTACCCTCTTGCTGTAATCCCACTGAAGTAGTCGCTATGGTGGGAATTTTATTCAGGGCATCTGAAGACTGCGTGGAAATGGTGTTACCAATAATCATTGTAGATTCCTCGTATTTATCTGGATTATGCGTCAACACATCTAGTTGTGGTTCCATAGTTACAGATGTCAGCTTAACTGAAGGCATGACAACCCTCACACATCCACCTTTCTCTGCATTTGATGGTACTTCAATCAATCGTGTTTGCTGTTCTTCAACAGCACTTGCCTGTCGGTTCATTCTAACTTGCTGGTTCACTCTAGCTTGTTGACGTATAGTCTCCCCTCTACGTGAATTGTCATTGGCTGGCGAATCTCGAAACCTGGGCCATACGAAGATATTCCCATTCGAGAAATCTTCGTAATCTCTTTTTATTTTGCCCAATTTCTGTTTCTTAATTCTTTCATCACTGGCCATAAAGGTAACATACAACTGATCGATGCGTTCTGTGCTCCTATAATCAGTGTAGTTACCTTCTAGCCTGTGTTGAAGTTCCGTTATCTCTCTCTTAAGGCTCTCAACTTCTGGGGTGAAATGTTCAAGTTCCATATACTTGAAACTCGTACTCAGATTCAATGTTTGCCATTTTGCTAAGAGATCTGGATAGCGATCTCCTTGCGATGGCATGCATAGAATTCTCATCCCCCTAGGGACAATACCATACTCTATGCATGCTTCAAAATGGAAATTCTGCCATTGCAGACGCTGCAGTTTATTAACTTTATATGACAAGTCTCTCATCAAGTCATCAAGTGTTCTGTCTACCGGCATAGGTGTTTGATGTACTGTAGTACCATCTCTCTGATGTGCAAACCCCAAATTCAAAAGCGGATTAGCCTTCTCTGAGTATATATCGTAACTCCATTTAACAGTCTCTCCTCCAGGCATCTGCTGTTCTGTTGAGCATTGTATCTCACCATTAACTTGTCCTTCCATAGCATGTACAGCACCAATCCAATATAACAACAATGCACAAAGAAGTTAGGTGCTGCACCAAAGTCCAGCTTACGATATAAAGCCAAAATGAAACAAAGAACGACGCTGGATACTGCTGCTCCTTATTAAAACATTTATTCAGTACAAACCATCCATCTTCTTTCGGCTTTGTCCCGGTCAGGGGTCGCCACAGCGGATCACCTTGTCCGCACATTGAATGGCAGTGGAGTTTTACGGTGTCGAGTTGCCAGCCCGGCGCCCAACCTTCCACAGAAGGCATACTCACATGCACACCTAGGGCCAATTTAGAGTGTCCAATCCACCTACAGCATGTCTTTGGGATGTGGGAGGAAACCGGAGCACCCGGAGAAAACCCACGCGACCACAGGGAGGACATGCAGACTCCGCACAGAAGGCACCCCAGCCGGGGATCGAACCGGAGAACCTCTTGCTGTGAGGCGGCAATGCTAACCACTGCACCACCGTGGCCGCCCTTATTCAGTACAAACAAAGTCAATAAAAATGGTAAGCGCTTTCAGGACTACTCCCTTCCTCAGACAAAATTACACATGCAAACAATACTCTATTTAAAAAACAACTCACCCAATAAAATTCAAGTAAAATTCAACAAAAGACCCGCCTATTCTGAAGTGTGGGTCTTATTGGTACTGCTTCATTCAAGCCAGTTGCTCTTGTAGCCATTAATTCAACAATCCACTTTGATTCTGATAATTCAGTTTTATGCTTCAAATCACCCCCCCTATTGGTAAGCCTAATGTTAACAACAGCCCTAAACAAAAAACTATGTGTGGGAAACTCTTCTATATGCCTACAAAGTGCATTATGTGGATCTTTGTTCCTAATGCTTGACATATGTTGAAAGATCCTAGTTTTAAACATTTGATTCGTCTTTCCCACATAAAAACAGGGGCAGTGTTCACATTCTGCCAGGTAAACCAAATCAGTCAGTGATAGACATGGTACCATAAGTATGTACTCCAGAAAACTTGAAAGCACACATGACAGTACAATAGGCTGTGTCGTACAACCCATGCTAGATCGCTATCTCATTGGAGATGCAACCTATTCACTGCAGCCACAATTGCTTTGGTGAGGCTTTCCCAAAATGAGGAAGAGGAAGGATACAGGCATGCCTACAAACTCTCATATGATATCATAAAGTTTCTCTTTGTACTCCTGAGGTCTGTAAGTGCTTAGAGATATTTGCTGATGCACTTCACTCATCCACTGGCAAGGGCGCAACATGTGTAGCTGCAGAGATAGGATAGTTAATGCCAATAAATCCTATAAGAGAGACACCAAGGCTGGTGATACAAATGGTATTAGTGCTTCAACAGGGTCAGGAAGAACGTCTATATGTAGGGTAGCAGACAAAAGCAAAAGGAAACCTTGGGAAATCTGGGGATATGTGAAGTTATTCCAGAGGGTTGATTTCGTTGCAGAACACACCTCTCAACTTCTAAGTGCAAGAAATATGGACAAAGCCCTAAATAATGGTGGGACAAAGGCCAAAAAATAGGGACAGATTTTAAATATTGCTGTTATAAACTTAGAAAGTTGTTAGAATAACAGGATTTGTCTTAAAAAGTCTGAAACTCAAACAGATGTCATTATTTAAAGACATCAGTTGTCGGTGATTTGTTAGAAAACTACAAATTTTATGAGGAATAGTCCAAAAATATGAGGCAAAAATCCGGACATTCTGTGAAAATCTGGCCAGTTGAGAGGTATGCTACAGAGGTGTACTACAGCAATGCAGTACATAGGAACATAGGGAAATAAAATCCACATTTCTTAATATATGGCAGCACACTACAGTTATACAACATGGCAATAAGTGTAGATCAGAGTAATAGTGTTATGCATGCATGCAAAACATACAAATACCATGAAATCCACAGGAGCTGGTCCAAATACCAGATACAAGTTGCCATCTCACATGAGCGTCTCAGGTATTTCATCACTGTCCCTGTTACAATGTGGATGTTTGCTAATACTATGTGCTCTGCAGTGTCGTGTCCATTTCTGCATTCTGCTCTGACAGCCTGTCAACCATTAGCCCCTTCCCAGACAGGTTTTACATTTGTTTTCTATCACCAGGGTGGGAGTCAACCAGGAGGGGCCATTATTTGACAGCATTTAGGGGATGGTTTCAGGGGTTTTCTACTTTGCCCTAAATTTGTTGTGCAGAATTCTGTTTTTTGGAGCCATATGGAAACATGGAATCAACTTTTTGTATGGGTCTTCCCTGACTTCCACAAGGGATGATGCTAGCAAGCAGCCCTGATCCATTATAGTAAGCACTGGAAGTGGTTTCCTCAGTTTCCAATGAGGAAATCACACTTCCCAGTGTGCTCTCTGAATACCTGATACCCACCTCACCAATGAGAGAAGTGACAGGGCCTCATCCTTTTCATACTCTTCTTTCTGCCTGGCTCCTCCAGCACCAGGGGCTACTAAAGCTGCTTGGGTTCCACCACTCTGTGCCATGGAACCAGGCCAGATATTTTGGTTTGTGTTGTATTTGCTAAAACACAATATTGATGGTGACATCTATACTGTGGCTAGAGAAATACCAATAAATACCATCCTCATCTAGTGACACTCTTACTCTGATGTACTCAGTGCTCCATATGATAAGTAGACAGAGTAATATATGCACCTCTATATGTGGTTTGCAGCAGGCCTTCTGTATAGGCTGTCAAGACTGCTATCGTATACGCAACTCAGTGATTTTCTATAGAACAGTGCCATTGCTATATAATGAATTCTGCATACATGCATATTCATAGAGAGCCTTGTCATGCAAGGTCCTGCTATCTACATAAAAATGTAGAGCACACAATAATGTAGAGGGCCCACTGTGTGCTTTGAGTGATCACAATACTGTGCAAGAATTTAGCATCATATTGGATATGAAGTGAAGCAGTGTGGAAGCGTGCTTGTTATCATAATGATTTTTGATACTTATTGCTTACGGGTCTATATCAGCTTATCAAAAGCTGATAACATCAAATGCTAGTTGAACAACCAAAATACGATGACACAGAACAGGGAAAAAAAATCGCTTTTCTGCATAAAAATAAATAAATAAATAACACACAACATAAAGTGGGGGTCTGTGGCCCCCACACATCCCCTACTTAAATATACCTACTCCAAGATCACACCAGGGTGGAGGAAATGGCAAACTCCCAACAACGGCCCAGCAATTTTTTTCCCTGGGGAAAAAATCTCTGTTCCATGTCTTTGCTATTTTGCTTGTTCGACTTTTTGTGGTTGATCAACTAGCATTCCATATTATCAGCTTTCAATAAGCTGATATAGACCCATTACTTACTGTGGATATCCCCACAACTAGTTCTCATTTACAATATGCTACTGTTCAGAACAGCTACAAGTACGGCTGTTCGTATTTATCATATAATGCTGCCAATGTCAACCTGTGTCACCGTGAAATGTAATGTCTCTTAATATAATTTAGGGATTTAATACCTACAAATGGCATACCATTGTTGGATATGTCAGCCTAATGCTCCATATTGCATATCCTAGGAGGACAACACTATTGTCTGTTACCTCAGTGTAAAATAACCTGTACTCATCAGCAAACATTTGCAAACCTATACTACTACATGTAGGACATTAGATTCTGTTAGTTACTGATGTGTGTGTGTGTGTGTGTATGTGTGCATGTATTTTTATCTGTAATAGAAACCCCACGGACATCACTCTACCGGTGGAACTAGACTGCTAGACATCACATTCAAGCAGCTTCTTGTGAACATCTGTACTTTTGTATGGAATATGGTCACAACATACTCCTATCTAGCATCTCTACTCACATCGATGTATGTTGTCATGTTAATTTGTGAGTTTGTACCGACTCCTGACATTCCAATGAATCTGACAGCATGTCTTCATGACACACAGGGAATCTCATCATATGCTATCCTCCAGTGCATGATGGAAATCCGTGTACATCTTTGGTTGTCTGTTGGGATATCTGGTATCTGGTATCATGTACACACAAGTGTTATGGGAAAAAAATCTCTGTGAGTCTTCTAATGACATATCAGGCAACACAGTGACTAGACGTATCTGTGTGTCACAGCTGTACCTCCACAAACACTGTGGAACACAGCAAAGATTCTTCATATCCCCTGAAGGGTACCTGTCACATGTGCATATCTGGAACTATTTTGAGTACCACTTGTTCATTTATATTCAGCCATGTATCACTTTGTAGATTCATGTGATTCATTCTGGAAATCATTGTCTTGTACCCTGCATCTAACCTTATGTTTCATGCAATTTTATATAATTTTAGCGCTATGACATGGAGCATCCATGTCTACCCTTGGCATTAACATACATAAACATCTCTACTAACCATTTGTCCATGCTCTATCTGTTTCGATAAGTCCCCATGAAAAATATACCACTAGTCCCTTTTCCTCGGTCACAAAAAGTGGAAATTATGTGTTCAAACAGAGTGATTAGATCAGTTTGAAGTCCAAGTTGAAGTTTATTTACTTGCAAATGTCTGAGCAGGGATACAAGTAAATTTATGTAACTAGGAAAACTGAATGCAAAATTAGAAGACAAGTAAGTAAAACAAAATATTAAATACATTATAACAAAACTGGATAGCATTCATGGCAAATATGACAAGGCAGAAATACAAACTAGATGTTACTCAGCTCTAAGAAAGTGTAAAAAAGGTCTTGCCTTTAACTACTCCCTTATCACCTAGGTAGCACGGTCTACAGGACATAGTCCTTGATAAGCAAAGACAAAAATATCAGAAGACGTGAATCGCACTCATGAAAGTGCTTGAGTGCCAGCAGCCTCTGAGTGTCTGAGTGCAGAACAGAGTGCTAATACCATCTCACAAATAGGGGAAGCCAGGTTGTCCAGGGACAGAAAGACCATGACTAGAACTCTGAAAATAATCTTCTGTCAAATTAACAGCCTATGCATCTCACACAGAGCCAATGTAATATTGCTGGTAAAGAGAGATTCCCCAGTAAGAAGACAGGCTGTTGAGTTTTGAAGAAATTGCAGGTAGTCAAGTTCACAAGCATTGCAGTAGTCCAAATGAGAAGATACCATGGCATGGACCATTGCATGAATGTCTGAAGATGGACTAAGATGCTTAATAAAGGTGATGTTCCTGATGTTGAATCAAGAAGATATGACAAACTGCAGAAATCTGGGCCTTAAGTGTTTGCTTGTTGTGAAGTTTATACATACATATATATATATATATATATATATATATATATATATATATATATGGATTCCATACATTTGGTCGAATTACACAGTCGAAAATGATACCAGGCATTGCACTTCACTGAAAGCTCACTTGACTGAAAGCTCACTTGGTCGAAGTTCATTTGGTCGAAAATGGAATATAGCCCCTGCCCCACTGCAGTGCAACCCTGGAATGAGAATATTAATTAAGGGGGGTGTGGGGGGCATAGCCCCCCACATAATTTTAATGTATTCACTATTATAAGAAGGTATAGCCATTAGAAATGCATTGACATATATATCTTTAGTAAAAACTATTGGCATAATGTGGGGGGCTACGCCCCCCACACCCCCTTATTTAATAGTCTAACTCCAGTGTTACACTGCAGTGGGGTAGGGGCTATATTCCATTTTCGACCAAATGAACTTCGACCAAGTGAGCTTTCAGCCAAGTGAGCTTTCAGTGAAGTGCAATGCCTGGAATCATTTTTGACTAAGTGTAAATCGACCAAATGTATGGAATCCATATATATATATATATATATATATATATATATATATATATATATATATATATATAGATAGATAGATACACATATACATATATATAGGTGTTAAACTTCACAACAAGCAAACATATACAATATATATATATATATATATATATATATATATATATATATATATATATACATATACAGCTTGCAATCAAAATTACAAAGGCTCGAGTGTGAAAGTCATGTGGCAAAAGGCAGTTTTTAAAATTGCACAATGCCAAACTGGATTATTACGACTTTATAATAATGAACGTAAAGCTTGATTCATTATTATCAGTTTGGCGTTGTGAATAGAGATCGCGGTACAGTAGGGATCAGGGAATTTACCCCTTCCTCACTATAGTGTGATCTTGGAGTTGGCATATATAATTTGCAGGGGGTGTGGGGGTGCAGAGGAGCTTGGCCCCCTGCTAAAACATAAAAGGACATACAGACTTTCAAAACTAGAAGTCTGATATGTCAAATTTCGAACATTGTGTTTACAACATTTGACATATGTGCTAGATTTTGTTTTAAGTTTCGGGATTTTTGTTCATTGTTTATATTGCAAAAAAAATTGCCTTCAATATTATGATAGTAAACCTATACATATATATATATATATATATATATATATATATATATATATATATATATATATATATTTATATTTTTTTGCCAAATTCCAGTTCTTCATCATAGTTAATGTTATAGAAAAAATTGGAGCAGACAAATCCTACAAAGTGGAAAGCACAGCCATCACCACTGTCTTTGAGGATTTGATATTTAAACAACTCACTGCCATCTAATCATGCATGCATTTCAAGTAATCAGATTGCTAACAATGAAAAGGAAAGGTATAACTGCAAACCTTTAGCACAGGAGTGATAATGTGGGTATGTCTCTTGTAAAGCATATCCAAAAGGAGGCATATGTGCAATGAACAGCAATGAGTCTAGTATGGAACCTTGCAGTACAATACAAGTAAGAGATTAAGGGGAGGAGGAACTCACCTCTGCACTACATTTTGTATATAACAGGAGAGGAAGGAAGCAAAGCAACCCAGTACTACACAGTGCAATTGTAAATGGTCTAACAATATCTATGGTCCACTGTGTCAAATGCTCACAAAAGATCCACTGCATGAAATGGTGACAAGGTATCCAATGGGACCCAAAAACAGAATAGTCCCCTTACAATGAAGAGGTCATCCAACACCTAAGTAAGGATTATTAGAACAAAACCCAGACTGAGATAGGTAATTCATATCATTCTCTGATAAGTAAGAGTTCATCTGTACATAAACCACGTTTCTAAAACCTTGACTTAGAGCTGTGCTCATCCAGAACATCAGGGTCTAAGCCAGGCTTTTTTAAAACAGGAATAACCAAGGTCTCCTTCAGGAGATGGGAGACTTCATCTCAAAGGGGCTGTGTAGTGTAGGACTGAACCCAGCTTATCTATGCAGACAAAACAGTCTAAATGTACAAGGGTTCAAACCACAGGAAACCATGCACATGAGAGATCCAAGAGAGATAGTCTCATGAGTGGATACCGAATACGTATACCAAGTCAAACACAGCAGAATCACCAGAGGTATTCATATATTTTGCTGTCCAATTTGCCTGAGGCAATCTTGGCAGGAAAGAATCCTGCATTCAGATGCATTTTGCAGAAGATAAGGGCTACATAATATACTGATCACCAAGAGAATGTCTGGTTGATTTGCTATACCAGAGATCTCCTGAGAAAAATGCATGGAATTCTTTCAGGAGACCACTTCCTGCTAATGTGAAAAATTATCTAGACTAACCATTTCCTCAGGTAGGCTGGTGCATTCCCACCTGCAGTCTAATTATACCTTGTTATTCACAGCCAAGTCACCCCTTGGTTCTAGTCATTCTCACACTCACTAAAAGATTGTAGCGATATTCTCACACTGTTTGCTGATTATATTTGAGCCCAGTACTATCTTAGATAACTGACAACTATTCTTATTCATCTTATCTTTATTAATTTTTCTCCACTTATACTACAGATATGAGCCACCTATGAATAAATGATTGTATTCTTGGATTAAAATGGAAGGTTAGCCATCTTGTCCACCCTCTTTTGTCATCTTCATAGCACTTTGGCATACTCAGGCAATATAACACTGTCTGATGCTAAAAGACAATTAATTATCACTTAGCTTATCACAGTCTATATGTGAGAGATTCAAGCACTTATCCAGATTGGAGGCTACCTTTCACAAACACGACCTGTGAGCAGCACATACCTCCACTGCATTCTGTATAAATACACAGTAGAATATCATACAGTGATGTTATTAAAAAGTTCATGCCTAATCCTCAAAGAGACAAAAACAACTCAAGCACCAAATCACCTCCAGGTGGCACTGCTTAACTCCAGGAGTTTAAATAACAAATGGCCTGACCTTCAGGCCCTGCTGCATTTGGAGCACATACGTACACTCCTAATAAAAAAGCTGGCACTCAAAATGTCGAGTACCAATAACCTCCCCCCAAAAATGAGATAAAAAACCCAGCCCACCACAGACCCAGGAACTATAGACCCATTAGCCTGATTAGTTTCATCTGCAAATCCATGGAATGTATCATAACTGACCCAATTAATAATGATATCAAAAATCTTCTACGGCGCAACCCCAGTAACTCAGCTTTGTTAAAAGAAGATGAAAACACTCAGTTAAAGGTTTTTTCCTTCTATCCTGCTATTAGTCTGGTGTATTTTGGGTTATTAGTTTGTAGACTTTTGCACCAAAGGTATTCATTGTTGTTTTGGTTACTTGTTAAAGGTAGATCCTGTCTAATGAATCGGGTCAGCTTCTTTGAGAGAGTAACACAAGCTGTGGACAATGGACATGCTGACCATACAGAATACTTCAACCTGACTAAAGCTTTTGATACATTAAAATATGTTAACATAAAAACAAGATGTATGAATTCAACATTTAACTCTACATAGTTAGGTGGATAGCAAATGTGTTGAGGGATAGAACCATAAACATCAAGGTGACTACTGGAATTCCCCAGGGCTCCATGCGGGGACCCTTACTATTCAGCATAATTTTTGAATATCTCCAAATTATAAAAAAAGGATCTCTGAGTAAACAAGTTTGCTGATGACTGCAAACTTGGTGCCATTTTCAAGTCCCCCTCTGATACACAGAAGCTCCAAATGGAACTAACAGGTGTTAATAACTGGTTCTCAAAAATGGGTTAGAACTAAGTGCTAAAAAATGCAATATCATTGCATTTGGTAAACAATCATTACATCCATATTATAGCTAGGCAACACCCTCCCCCTTCAAAATTAAACTTTGGAATATGGACATATAATTCCTTGCCTTTGACCATCACATTGCAACAATGGTTAGGAAATTGTTCCCTGGCACAGCTGATTGCAAAAGGTATTTCATCTACATCAAAGGAAGTTCTTATCCCTCTACAGTCCACATTGATCTGACCTATTATGAATACAATGGCCATTTTAGGATGTATATTATGAGGCATACCAAGCAACTGGAAAGACCCCCCCCCCCCGATTAACAAAAGAGCACAGGCTTAAAAACCAAAGCCTACCAGGAGAAGCTGGAAGTACTGCCCCTATTAAGCATCCTATAGATTCTTTAGGTGCAGTCTGTGTCTTACCTTTTGGGCCATTATGGATCCAGTGGTATAAGAACTCTTATATGTCCACAAATCAAACCACTGCAGTAACTTTAGAACCAAGGGCCAAAACCTACTTCTGTAAATAAACAAAACCCAGTAGAGAAACAGATTTGTCATGCAATGCTTGCCCCTTCACTAGAAAAAACGTCTACTTCTTCACTCAGTCACCAACTTCTTTACATTGCAGAGCCTGTGGTGTCTGCATCCAGCCCTGATACTGCAGAAGCACTGCAACAAGGACCAACTCCCAAACATTTTCACAGAGAATCTTGTGTTTGTACAATAGCCTGTGGTCTCTACATCCAACCCTGATACTGCATAAGCTCTACCTCAACCACCAACTCCTAAGCATTTTCACAGAGAATTTTATCTTTGTACAATAGCCAGTGATCTGTACATCTAACCCTGATACTGCAGAAGCTCTGCCACAAGGGCCAACTCCCAAACATTTTCACTGAGAATTTTGTCTTTGTACAATTTGAATTTAACTTGAAGAACCTTGCTGTATATAAACTGTATCTAGTCAAATACATGCCTGCCTGTGCTAGAAATTAGTTTTTTTAACACCCCCTCTGACAAATTCTTATTTCATAGATAGTATAGCATCTCTAACCAAGGATTCCCTAACATCTAATCCTAACTCTGCCCAGCAGCCAGTTATCACATCATCCACTTTCACCTTCAAACCTGTGCCATATCCTATAAAAAACTGCTCTTAAACAAATTCTAACCATGCTGCACTTCAGCTGATGAACCTCAAAGTGAATACCTTAAAATAGCAGCTGATAGGACTGCCTACCTTCTCTCTCTATCCTTATAAATAGGTCAGTCCAGGAATCCCACGTTCCCTCTCTCTGGAAAAAGTCACACATTATCCCTCTGAACAAAGGAGGAAATTCTACAGACATTACTAACTTAATAGACCTATAGCAATCTTAACCCCCCTCTCCAAAATACTTAAAAATTCTATTCAAAACAATTGATAATCTATCTCCTGCAGAGAGAACTCCTTTCCACCACACAGCATGGGTTCATAGATTCATAGGTTCATAGGTTCATACTAGGCTATCTGCCCTAGGGCATTTATAAGCCTAGCCAGAGTGTGTTTGGCTTTTGCCACCCATTTTAAATTAATTTTGCTATGCCCTTTTTTGAGGTTAGTATACTGTGCCTCTGTCTAACAGTGACACAGAAGTGATACCCGGGGTAAACCTACGATCTCCCATCCACTCATCAAGATTCCTCTTGAAGAGAGTCAATGAGGGACTCTGCCTGACCTGGACTGGGATTTTATTCCAGAGTGAAGGGAGCCTCTGGGTTATGAATCTGTCCCTCCAGCATGTCCTATTTATTTCAGTGCTGAGGTTCAAGTCTCTCGAACGCATAGCTCGATGGGATTTGGATTTTCTGAGGTGCAGCATGTCCATTAATTTTGGGTTGGACATGGCTTTATACATCAGGCACAGATCGCCTCTGAGCAGGCGGTATGCCACTGAGTAGAGCTGGAGTTTCTTTAACCGGGCAGCATATGGCATCTGTTTGAGCCCTTTGATCCTCTTGGTGAGGTACTTTTAGGGTCTTTTCCTGCCCTTTCCATAGTACTAACACTGAACTTCTAACCTATAAAGATACTGTCAATAAAGCTAAAGATAATGGCAAACTAGTCTCCTCCTTATTTATAGACTTATCTAAAGCCTTTGACACAATTTGTCATAACAAACTTCTACTTCAAATGTTTTCATTTGGTCTCTCTCAGCCCACCCTTCTATGGTTCAAAATCTATCTATTCAAGAGGTATCTGTCAGTAAAATGGCACTCCATCCTCTCTCCATACCTCCCAGTCACCACCAGTGTACCACAAGGTTCTATCCTTGGTCCACTCCTCTTTAACATTCTCACCAACACTCTCCATACATTCACATAATGGGCCTCCCTAATACAGTATGTAGATAATGCCACACTCATTTGCACTTCTGACAATGTGGCATACCTCCAAAACATTACTGAGGAAGCTTTAACAGCAGCTAAAACATGGCTTTACAACTCACAACTCATGCTCAACCTTAAAAAAAAACAAACTACTACTTTTCCCCCCAAATCCATCTTCCATGAAAAAAAAAATTAACGTCCTCTGTGTCACTTCTCATAGCTAATTATTACTGATGATAGTGGATAATAATTTTACATTTGACCTGCATATATAAAATTGCATAAGAAAAACTCATCAAAAACTAGGAGTACTTTCTACAGACAAAAAATTTCTCACCGTTGCAACTAAAACTATACGTGCCACTACTTATCTCCTCCCCACACTTCTTTATGGTGTTCCCATCCTTATTAACCTTCAGGCATCACAAAAATCAAAACTTGAACAATGCTATAACAAAGTTGCTAAATTTGCAGCAAATAACCTTTCAGAGCCCACCACTGTATAGCACTAAAAAGCCTAAATTGGTTAGACCTATCCCATCAACTATTTATTTTATTTATTTATTTTGCATTTGTTGACCGGGCTAGTCTAGCTGGATACATGTCCATTTTCAGTAGAGGCCCAGGGAGAAAAGCTCCATGTGCAATACAACAAGCAATATACAATAAAACAATATACAATAAGAACCGATATTAAGTACAGACTTGAAAAAATATACAGAAGAACATTTGCAAAATATAGTCAAGAAAGAAATACCAATAAGTTGTATACTATGTTTTTTCTTATTTTTTTTTTTTTTTAGAAATGTTAACTGCTATACTACCAATAAGCATGGCCAGAGCAGTAATCAATGATGAGATATAGGTGTATATATGAAGAATTCAGTTAAAGATACATAATAAGCAGATCTCGTAGGGAAGGCTAGTTGAGGCAGGTGGTAATTAGTGAGAAGAAACAGCAGTTAGTCAGGGATAGCACAGGAACATAGCCAGTGTGTCATGAGATAAAGCTTGAGCTTCTTTTTGAAATGTGAATGAGAGGGGAGAGTTGTGAGTTCAGTGGGTAGTAGATTACATAGCTTACCAATGGTATTACAGAAGAGGGAGTCACCTGCTAAATTGTTGGATCTACAGGTGTTAAACAGAAGTTTATTAGAAGAGTGTAAGTTTTTAGGATTGTGGTAGAGGGTAAGTAGGCTTGAAAGTTTAGGAGTATTGGAGGGTTGATACAGTGTTTTGTGGGCAATAGTAAGCTGTGAAAAGTGCAGATGGTGTGGAAACTCTAACCAATCAAGTTGTTTAAGATTTAGACAGTGATGGCTACGGAAAGGAGTGGCAGCAGCAAATCTGGCAATATTATTATAGGATACAGTCAATTTGTTAATGTTGATTTTAGAAAGGTTTGTATAAATGGGTGAGGCATAGAGTAGTGTAGAGATGAGATGAGTTCTGGCTATAGCAGTCCTGGCTGCTGGAGTAAGAAAGGGTTTGATTCTATGGAGGGATCCAAGTTTCTTGTTGACTGTTTTTATAGTATTGTTAATATGTGTGTCAAAGTTGAGGTTGTTGTCTATAGATATTCCTAGGAGTTTGGTAGATAGGTCTGGAGAGATAATAGTACCATTGTTAGATGTGAGTGTAAAATGTGTAGGGGTGGACTTGCGGGTTGGGGAGAAGAGTAGCAGTTTAGTTTTCTTTGGATTTAGTAGGAGGCAGCGGTTTGTAAACCATTGTTCAACAGTATTAAATGCTTTCTGGGTGATGGTCTGCAGTTCAATTTGAGAAGTAGCTGAGCAGATAATAGTGGAGTCATCTGCATACTGAATGCAGGTAGAATGTGGAATTGCTGACTGAAGATCATTAATATAGATGGAAAATAGGAGCGGCCCTAATATGGAGCCCTGAGGGACACCAAGGGAGATGGGAAGGAGATTAGAAAGATTATTGTGCCAGAGAACCACTTGTTTTCTGTTATCAAGGTAAGATTTGAACCATTTGATGGCTAATGGGTCTAGTGATAGAGATTTCATAATATGCAAGAGCAGCTGGTGATGAACCATGTCGAAAGCTTTGGATAAATCAATGAATACTGCAGAGGAAAGAAAGCCGTTGTTACGATTATTGTTAATACAATCTATAAATGATAGCAGGGCTGTGGTGGTACTGTGGTGAGGTCTGAAACCATGTTGGCAGTTTGCCAGTAGCTTATTTTGGAGAAGGTGGTTTAGAAGTTGCTTCTGTATACATTTTTCCATAATTTTTGTCAGAGGAGATAGCAAGGCTATAGAACGAAAGTTAGAGAATTCATTAGAGTTCCCACTTTTGTGTAAAGGAATAATGTAAGAAATTTTCCAGATGGACGGGATATTTCCTTCACTAATGGTTCTATTGATAAGGATAGATATAGGGTAGGCAATGGATTTGGCTCCAATTTGGAGGTATTCTCCTGGGAGATGGTCAGCAGAAGGGGTAGAAGGTTTAAGTTTTAGTAGAAGTGAACATATACTAGAAGTAGATACTGGTTGCATTTGAAAGGATGGAGGAGGATTTAGAGATGAATTAAGCAGATTTGTAGTGTCAGGTGAAAGATGGCTAGCAAGAGATTGGATGGCATTGGTAAAGAAGGAATTAAAGGAGTTGGCAGTGTGAATGGGATTATCTGGGTTGGAACCTAGAGGGTTAGGGGTGGTTGATTGTCCTGGGTGAAGAAGTTTGTTGATACTGTTCCAAAACATTTGAGGTTTATTTTGATGGGTTTGCTGTATTTGGAGGTAAAAGTTATTTTTATCTAGCACTATGGCTTTTTTAGTATTATTTCTTAGTTGTTTGAAAATTAAGTGATCTAATGGATTTTTAGTAGTACGCCATTTGACCCAGGCTTTGTTTCTCAGATGGATTTTATGCCTTGTAGTATTTGAGAGCCAGGGTGCTGGTTTAGCTTTGCATCTACTAGAGCGTAATAACATATACATACCTTATTACCACTTATAAAATTATTCAGAATCCGTCTGCTTGCCCAGCACTAAATAACATTCTACACAGCTATGTTCCTAATTGGTGATTACAGTCCAATGAAGTGAAAAGTCATGAATTGCTGGTGGCATAAATATCAAACATCACCATGAGTGCCCCATAGTAGCCATCCAGCAGTTCTGCTGTATCACCAGAGTTGCAGTCCTGAAGATATTGGTGCAACATTGGGATTAAGGAGTCTGGGATGAGCTGATTAACATTCATTGGGATTAAGGAGTCTGGGATGAGCTGATTAACATTACTGTACTATAGCAGGTCTGGGTTGGAGGATCCTCCATGTGATAGATCAGTCATGAAGTAAAGAAGGACATGGTGAGACCAGACCATGAGAAGCTTCCATCAACAAATTTTTGAATGTGACCTTGTGCATGAAGACCAAGTCCAATGCTTATCAAAATGATGGGTAAGAGTGGTAACCACTTGATCAAACCCATATCCTGTCATTGTACCAAGGAACTCTTTAACAAAAGCCACTGATATCTCATGTATCTTAATATTAGAATTGCCAAGTATTAACCACCTATATAATGTTATCACTAAGGGGAAAAGGAAACCACTAAACTATTGACTTGAACAACCTCAAACTGCTTGGTAAATAGTACATGAGGCTATATTCACCATTTGCTCTGGATTTTGTTGTCATGGCTAATTCAAAAGGAATTGACAGCCTTGGTATTCACTTTCTTCAGTTCAAAGCAGAATGACAACAATTTAAACCTCTCTCTCCAGCATGCTCCAGAATAGGGCACTCTGTATGGGAGAACACAGGGGCACCAAGGCCACTAAGACTGGACTAATGTTTTTGTCCCAAAAGGTCTCCATTACAGAAGTCAAGTATGACTCTCACATCAAATCAGATATAATACCTGAGTTGCTGTATACAGCTCTGGCATAATGTTGTTGAGGGTAAATATCATTGTAGTGTATTCTCAGAATACTTCTCTTACATAAGTTGTGTCTTTTGGGGGAGTTTAGAAGAGACACAGGGATGGAAGGCCAGGGTCAGGACCTCACTATTAAAAAGACAGAACTGCATTGTAAAAAATAAACAAAACTGTAGAAATATACTAGGAGGTTAAACTAACCCAACAGCTGTAAAACAACCGAATAAAAATTATGATGACAAATAACTAAACTGAAGGAACAGATGAATATTATAAGAAGAGAAGTTTAAGGAAGAAAAGGGACAGCTAAGCTATCAGGGAAGGGGGAAAAATAAAGAACGTAAAGGTTTCAATTGCTTGGTAAAGTAGAAAAAGGACAAGGTAAAAAAAGTAACACATCATAGAAGAATGACTATAAATAGTAACTGGAGGGAATGCCTAACACTTCTTTTTTTTTTACTTTTTCATAATTTATTTCCATTTATTATTTTCTTCTGGCTGTATAGTAGATGGATACATAATCATGTAAATATTATTAAAAGTGTAATATATTTATTACAAGCAACATATTATTAACAGGAATTAATAACACCTAATGTTTAAGGCTAAATGCAAATGTGGGGGCTGATGTCTGAAAAGGAAATGAGATGAGATTTCAGTTTTCTCTTCAACAAATTAAAGGGTAGGAAGAAGGAAAGATAAAAGTTGGAGGTATATATGTTAGTTTGGGAGTACTCAACATAGTGGGTGAATATTAGAACACGTGTTTTCTTTGTTTTGTATATTTGTGTTTTTGCTTACTATGCAGAGTGAAAAATCATTAGGCTGCAGTGCACTTAAGTGTGTTGAAATAAGAAAGACTGGTAATATGTCTGGCATCAGTTTGTGATAAAAAATCTATCTCTCTCACTATATCTATATCTGGGTGTCTATATTACCTTATTGAAATGACTATTCACCAAATACCAATCCATCGACATCTATACATCGAAATTCACTTCTGCAAAAGTTTTCCCAGAGTAAGGAAGCACTTCGCCAACACCACAACTTTGCCACTTTCCCCACTGTAGTGCAATTTTGGAGCTGGTATATAATGTTGGGGGTGGGTTTGATTTAATGCAGTGTGTGTTCTGATGTGGTAGGGGGCAAGTGTTTCCTTGCCCTAGGAAAACTTTTGATGTTCACTGATTTGGGTTTAGTTGTATAGGTGACGATGGATTGGTATTCGATGAATAGTTGTTTCAATTAAGTAATATAGACCCTTATATTTATATCTATATCTATATCTATATCTATATCTATACTTATATCTATATCTATTTCTATAGCTATAGCTATAGCTACATCTATGTCTATATATATATAAACAAAGAAAATCAGGATATTCATTATGGATGCTATAATTTGTATTGTTTTTTCCCCATCTATTGTGATAGTTATATTTTGTGTAGAATAAATCAGTTTTAGTGTGCACAAGATCATTGTAT